>NW_016806691.1:826909-870523 GCF_001698545.2 Rhinopithecus bieti
AAAAGAAAATTCTTTGTCCATTTTGAATTGGGCTGCCTGTTTGTATGTTGCTGAGTTGTTTATTCTTATATGAATCCCTTACTGGCTGTATGACTTGACAATATTTTCTCTCAGTCTGTGGGTTTTCTTTTCATTCTCTAAGTCCTTTGATGTATAAAAGTTAATTTTGGTGAAGTACAATTTATCTATTTATTTATTTTTGAAACAGGGTCTTACTCTGTCACCCAGGCTGGAGTGCCAGTGGTGCAACCTCAGCTCACTACAGCCTCTGCCTCCGGGGCTCAAGTGAGCAGCAGGGGCTATAGCTGCACGCCACCATGCCTGGCTAATTTTTGTATTTTTTGTAGAGATAGAGTTTCACAATGTTTCCCAGGCTGGTCTTGAACTCCTTAGCTCAAACGATATGCCCACCTCGGCCTCCCAAAGTGTTTGGATTATAGGCATGAACCACTACGCCCAGTCTAGTTTATCTCTATTTTCTTTTATTGCCTATGCTTTGGGTATCATATATAACAAATCATTGCCAAATGCCATGATTTTCCTCTTCTTTTTTTTCTTTTGAGAGTTTTATTACTTTATGTTTAGGTCTTTGCTTCCTTCTAAGTTAATTTTTGTAGATGGTGTAAAGTGTAAGAGTCCAACTTCATTTTTTGTGTGTGGATATATAGTTGTCCCAGTACAATATGTTAAAGAACTATCCTTTTCCCATTGAATAGTCTTGGTACGCTTGTTGAAAATCAATTGGCTGTTGGTATTTGGGATTATTTCTGGATGCTCCATTCTATTTCATTGTTCTATATGTCTGTCCTTATTCCAGTACCACAGTTTTTTAAATTTCTGTGGCTTTGTAGTAACTTTTGAAATCAGGAAGTGGAATCCTCCAATTTTGTTGTTGTATTTCAGGATGTAAGTCATGTCAACCCATTATCAACCCATTGTAACTTGAAAATACCATAAGTCAAAAATTTAACAGCCCCAAACATCCATCATAATGTCGTAAGCTGAACCATCATAATGTCATAAGCTGAACCATCATAAATTCAGTACCATCTATAGTTTTGACTATTCTGAGCCAGTCCCTAAGATGCTGTACGACTTTTTTGAATTGGTTTTTCTATTTCTGTAAAAAATACCATTGGGAATTTGGTAGAGACTGCGTTGAGTCTGTAGTTCTCTTTGGGAAGCATTAATTTAAGTCTTCCAATCCATGAACATGTAATGTCTTATCAATTATTTAGACCTTTAATTTCTGTAAGTAGTGTTTTCCAGTGTTCAGTATACAAGTCTTTGTCCTGCTTCATTAAATTTATTCTTAAGTTAAATTTCTTTTTGATGCTATTGCAAATGGAATTGTTTTTAAGTTTCCTTTTCAGTTGTTCCTTCCAAGTGTGTAGACACGTATCTGATTTTTTTTCCAACTTTTAAGTCCAGGGTATATGTGCAGGATGTGCAGGTTTATTACATAGGTAAATGTGTGGTTGGTGGTTTGCTTGCACAGATTATCCCATCACCTAGATATTAAGCCCAGCATCCACTAGCTATTCTTCCTAATGTGCTCCATCGTCCTGCACCCCGCCCCCCCGTCCTCCAACAGGCCTCAGTGTCTGTTGTTTCCCCCATGTCCCTATGTTCTCATCATTCAGCTCCCACTTATAAGTGAGAACATGTGGTATTTGATTTTCTGTTCCTGTGTTAGTTTGCTGAGGATAATGGTTTCCAGCTCCAACCATGTCCTTGCAAAGGACATGATCTTGTTCCTTTTTATGGCTACATAGTATTCCATGGTGTATATGTACCACATTTCTTTTATTCAGTCTATCATCGATAGGCATTCAGGTTGATTCCATGTCTTTGCTATTGTGAATAGTGCTGCAGTGAGCATACACATGCATGAATGTTTGTAACAGAATGATTTATATTTTGGGGGTATACCCAGTAATGAGATTGTTGGGTCAAATGGTATTTCTGCCTCTAGGTCTTTGAGGAATAGCCTACTGTCTTCCATAATGGTTGAACTAATTTCCACTCCCACCAACAGTGTAAAAGCATTCCTTTTTCTCTACAACCTAACCAGCATCTGTTGTTTTTTGACTTTTTAGTGATAGCCATTCTGGCTTGTGTGAGATGGTATCTCATTGTGGTTTTGATTGGAATTTCTCTAATAATCAGTGATGCTGAGCTTTTTAAAATATATTCGTAGGCCACATTTATGTCTTCTTTTGAGAAGTGTCTGTTCATGTCCTTTGCCCACTTCTTAATGGGATTTTTTTTCCTTGTAAGTTATTAAGTTCATTGTAGATGCTGGATGTTAGACCTTTGTCAGATTAATAGATTACAAACATTTGCTCCCATTGTGTAGGTTATCTGTTCACTCCAATGATAGTTTCTGTTGTCGTGCAGAAGCTCTTTAGTTTGATTAGATCCCATTTGTCAATTTTTGCTTTTGTTGCAATTGCTTTTGTCATCCTTGTTGTGAAATCTTTGCCTGTGCCTATGTCCCAAATGGTATTGCCTAGATTTTCTTCCTGGGTTTTACATTTAAATCTTTAATCAATCTTGAGTTGATTTTTCTATAGGGTGTAAGGAAGGGGTCCAGTTTCAGTTTTCTGCATATAGCTAGCCAGTACTCCCAACACCATATATTACATGAGGAATCCTTTCCCCATTGCTTGTTTTTGTCAGGTTTGTGAAGATCAGGTGGTGTAGGTGTGCATTCTTGTTTCTGGGTTCTCTATTCTGTTACATTGGTCTATTCTTGTGCCAGTACCATGCTGTTTTGGTTACTGTAGCCCTGAATTACAGTTTTAAGTCAGGTAGCGTGATGCCTCTGGCCTTGTTCTTTTTGCTTTGATTGCCTTGGCTATTTGGACTCGTTGGTTCTATGTGAATTTTAAAATAATTTTTTTCTAATTCTGTGAAGAACATCGGTGGTAGTTTAATGGGAATAGCATTGAGTCTATAAATTACTTTGGGCAGTATAACCATTTTCACAATATTGAGTCTTCCTATCCATGAACATGGAATGTTTTTCCATTTGTTCATCTCTCATTTGTTTGAACATTGGTTTGTAGTTCCCCTTGAAGAGGTTCTTCACCTCGTTGGCTGTATTGCTAGGCATTTTTATTCATTTGCGACAATTGTGAATGGGAGTTCATTCATGATTTGGCTGTCTGCTTGCCTGTTGATGTAAGAAGGCTAATGATTTTTGCACATTAATTTTCTATCCTTAGACTTTGCTGAAGTTGCTTATCAGCTTACACAGCTTTTGGGCTGAGGCAATGGGGTTTTCTAGATATAGGATCATGTCATCTGCAAATAAAGATAGTTTGATTTTGTCTCTTAACTATTTGAATACCCTTTATTTGTTTCTTTTGCCTGATTGCCCTGGCCAGAACTGCCAATACTATGTTGAATAGGACTGGTGAGAGAGGGCCTCCTTGTCTTGTGCCTTTTTTCAATGGGAATGCTTCCAGCTTTTGTCCATTCATTATGATATTGGCTGTGGGTTTCTCATATATGGCTGTTATTATTTTGAAGTATGTTCCTTCAATATCTGGTTTATTGAGAGTTTTTAACCAAAAGGGATGTTGAATTTTATCAAAGGCCTTTTCTGCATGTGTTGAGATAATCATGTGGTTTTTCTGTTTAGTTCTGTTTATGTGGTGAATCACATTTATTGAATTGTGTATGTTGAACCAACCTTGACTTCTGGGGATGAAGCCTACTTGGTCATAATGGATAAACTTTTTGTTGGGCTGCTGGGTATTTGCCAGTATTTTGTTGAGAATTTTTGCATTGATGTTCATCAAGGATATTGGCCTGAAGTTTTCTTTTTTTTGTTTCGTCTCTGCCAGGTTTTGGTATCAGGATGATGCTAGCCTCATAGAGTGAGTTGAGGAGGAGTCGCTTCTTTTCTTTTTTTTTTTTGAGACGGAGTTGCCCAGACTGGAGGACAGTGGTGCAGTGGCACAAGCTCAGCTCACTGCAAGCTCCACCTCCCGGGTTCATGCTGTTCTCCTGCCTCAGCCTCCCGAGTAGCTGGGACTACAGGTGCCTGCCACCACATCCTGCTAATTTTTTGTATTTTTAGTAGAGATGGGGTTTCACCGTGTTAGCCAAGATGGTCTCAATCTCCTGATCTCGTGATCCGCCCGCCTTGGCCTCCCAAAGTGCTGGGATTACAGGTGTGAGCCACCGTGCCCGGCCCCTTCTTTTTAATTGTTTTGGAATAGTTTCAATAGAAATGATACCAGCTGTTATTTGTACCTCTGGTAGAATTCAGTTGTGAATCTGTCTGTCCTGGGCTGCTTTTTTGGGGGAGTGGGAAGGGTGGCTAGGCTTTTTATTACTTCTCAATTTCAGGACTCATTATTGGTCTATTCAAAGATTCAGTTTCTTCCTGGTTCAGTCTTAGGGTGGGTGTATGTGTCCAGGAATGTATCCATTTCTTCCATATTTTCTATTTAATGTGCATAGATGTGTTTATAGTATTCTCTGATGATTGTTTGTATTTCTTTGGGGTCAGGATGATATCCCCTTTATCATTTCTGATTGTGTTTATTTAAATCTTCTCTTCTTTGTTAATCTAGCTAGTGGTCTATCTATTTTATTAATTTTTTCAAATAACCAGCTCTTGGATTCATTGATCGTTTGAATGGTTTTTCATGTCTCTATCTCCTTCAGTTTTGTTCTGATCTTGGTTATTTCTTGTCTTCTGCTGGCTTTTGGGTTTGTTCATGTTTCTGTAGTTCTCTTCATTGTGATTTAGGTTGTTAACTTGAGATCTTTGTAGCTTTTTGATGTGGGCATGTAGTGCTATAAATTTCCCTCTTAACACTGCTTTGGCTGAATCCCAGAGATTCTGGTATATTGTCTCTTTGTTCTCATTAGTTTCAAAGAACTTCTTGATTTCTGCCTTAATTTCATTATTTACTCAAGTCACTCAGGAGCAGGCTATTCAATTTCCATGTAGTTGTGTGGTTTTTAGTGAATTCCTTAATTATTTTGAGTAAATTTTTTTTAGTGTTGTGGTCTGAGGGACTGTTATCATTTCAGTTCTTTTGCATTTGCTGAAGAGTATTTTAATTCCAATTATATGATCAGTTTTAGTTAAGTGCCGCGAGATGATGAGAATAATTATTTTCTGTTGTTTTTGGGTGGAGAGTTCTGTAGATATCTATCAGGTCCACTTGAACCAGGAGCTAGGTTCAGATCATGAATATCTTTGTTAATTTTCTGTCTTGGTGATCTGCCTAATATTGTCAGTGGTGTGTTAAAGTCTTGTCAGTGGTGTGTTAAAGTCTGCTACTATTATTGCGTGGGAGTCTAATTCTTTTTGAAGGTCTCTGAGAACTTGTTTTAGGAATCTGGGTGGTCCTATATTGTATGTGTATATATTGAGGATATTTAACTCTTGTTACATTGAACCTTTTATCATTATGTAATGCCCTTTGCCTTTTTGATCTTTTTTCATTTAAAGTCTGTTTTGTGAGAAACTAGGATTGCAATCCCTGGTTCTTTCTGTTTTCCGTTTGCTTGGTAAATTTTCTTCCATCCCTTTATTTTGGGATGTGTGTCTTTGCACATGATATGGGTCTCTTGAAAACAGCATACTGCTGGGTCTTGGTTCTTTATTTAGCTTGCCATTCTGTGTCTTTCAATTGGAGCATTTAGCCCATTTACATTTCAGGTTAGTATTGTTATGTGTGGATTTGATCCTGTCATCAAGATGCTAGTTGGTTATTTTGCAGACTTGTTTATGTGGTTGCTTAATAGTGTCACTGATCTGTTTACTTCAGTGTGTTTTTGTAGTGGCTGGTAATGGTTTTTCCTTTCCATATTTAGTGCTTCCTTCAGGAGCTCTTGCAAGGCAGGTCTGATGGTTATGAATTCCCTCAGCATTTGCTTGTCTGAACAGGATCTTATTTCTCCTTTGCTTAAGAAGCTTAGCTTTACCAGATATGAAATTCTGGTTGGAAATTCTTTTCTTTAAGAATGTTTAATATTGGCCAGGCGCGGTGGCTCACACCTGTAATCCCAGCACTTTGGGAGGCCGAGGCAGGCGGATCACGAGATCAATAGATCGAGACCATGCTGGCCAACATTGTGAAACCCCATCTCTACTGAAAATCCAAAAATTAACCAACTGTGTTGGCACATGCCTGTAGTCCGAGCTACTTGTGAGGCTGAGGCATGATAATCACTTGAACCCGGGAGGCGGAGGTTGCAGCGAGCTGAGATTGCACCACTACACTCCAGCCTGGCAACAGAGCGAGACTCCGTCAAAAAAAAAAAAAGATGTTTAATATTGGCCCCAATCTCTTCTGGCTTTTAGGGTTTCCACTGAGAGGTCCATTGTTAGTCTGATGGGCTTCCCCTTCGTAGGTGACCTGGTCTTTCTCTCTGGCTGCCCTTAACATTTTTCTTTCATTTTGACCTTGCAGAATCTGATGATTATGTGTCTTGGGGTTGATCTTCTCCGGGAATATCTTATGAGGGTTCTCTGCATTTCCTGAATTTGAATGTTGGCCTGTCTTCCTAGGTTGGGGAAGTTTTCCTGGATGATATCCTGAAATATGTTTTCCAACTTGGTTCCATTCTCCCCGTCTCTTTTAGGTACCCCAATCAGTTTTAGGTTTAGTATATTTACATAATCCCACATTTCTCGGAGGTTTTGTTCATTTTCATTCTTTTTTCTCTATTATTGTCCGCCTATCTTATTTCAGCAGGATAATCTTCGAGCTCTGAGATTCTTTTCTCCACTTGGTCTGTTCAGCTATTAATAATTGTGATTGCATTGTGAAGTTCTTGTAGTGTGTTTCTGAGCTCTAACAGGTCAGTTATGTTCCTCTCTAAACTGCTCCTCCTAGTATTGTCAGTGGTGTGTTAAAGTCTCCCACTTGTTATTGTTTGGGAGTCTGAGTCTCTTTGGAGGTCCCTAAGAACTTGCTTTGTGAATCTGGGTGCTCCTATATTGGGAGCGTATACATTTTGGACATTTAGCTCTTCTTGTTGAATTGAACCCTTTATCATTATGTAATGCACTTTGTCTTTTTTGATCTTGTAGTGTGTTTCTCAGCTCTGATAGGTCGGTTACGTTCCTCTCTAAACTGGCTCCTCTTCTTTCACATTGTCAGTGGTGTGTTAAAGTCTCCCACTATTTTTATGTGGGAGTCTAAGTCTCTTTGAAGGTCTCTGAGAACTTGGCACCTCCTGTATTGTTTTGTCATGTTTCTTAGCTTCTTTGCGTTGGGTTACAACATGCTTCTTTAGCTCAGCAAAGTTCATTGTTACCCACCTTCTGAAGCCTACTTCTGTCATTCAGCTTTCTCAGCCTCAGCCCAGTTCTGAGCCCTTGCTGGAGAGGTGCTTTGGTCAGTTGGAGGAGAATAGGCACTCTGGCTTTTTTAGTTTTCAGTGTTTTTGCATTGATTGTTTCTCATCTTTGTGGGCTTATCTACCTTTGATCTTTGAGGTTGCTGACCTTTGAATGGGGTTTTTGTAGGGTCTTTTTTGGTTGATGATGTTGTTTTCTGTTTGTTCTTCTTTTAACAGGCTGCTCTTCCATAGAGCTGCTGCCATTTGTGGTGGTCTACTCCAGACCCTAGTTGCCTCGGTTTTTCCTGTACCTGGAGGTATTACCATGGAAGGCTGCAAAACAGCAAAGATGGCAGCCTGCTTCTTCCTTGGAAGCTCCTTCACAGGGGGGTACTGACCTGTTGCTTGCTCAAATGTGCCTGGAGGAGGTGGCTGGAGACCCCTGTTGGGAGATGTCACCCAGTCAGGAGCAACGGGATCAGGGACCTACTTGAAGCAGTCTGGCTGCAACAGGTGTGCTCTGTTGGGGGTTCCTTCAGCCCCCAATCGGTATGGGCTCTCCAGGACCCACAGGCTGGACTGATTGAGAAGCCTGAACACCAATGTGGCAGCCTGCCCCACCACCTGGGTACTCCATCCTGGGGGGAAATTAGAGCTCCATCTAATTGGGGGTGGCTCAAGACCCCAGCTGGGAAGACCCACTACCCCATGAGAAGGAGTGGATAGAAGTCTCACGTGAAGAAGCAGTCTGGCCACGATCTGGCAGTGTGGCTGTACTACACTGCAGGAACCCTTTCTCATCCAGGCTGTATGGATATATGTGATTTTTGTGTATTCATTTTATGTCCTACAACTTTTGCTAACTTTATCAGCTCTAATATTTTTTGTGTGCATTATTTATACACCTTGTCTGTGGTCTGATTTGGATGCCTTTATCTCATTTTCTTGTTTAATTGCTCTGGGTAGAACTTTCAATACTATGTTGAATTAAGTGGTAAAAACGGGCACCCTTATCTTGTTCTAGCGGAAAGGCTTTCAGTCTGTCACCATTGAGCATAATGTTGGCTTTAGGTTTTTCATATATGACCTTTATTAGGTTGAGGTTATTTACTTCTATTCTTAGTTTCTGGCATGCTTTTATCGTTAAAGGGTGTTAAATTTTGTCAAATGCTCTCTTTGCATCAGTTGAGAATCGTGAATTTTTTTTCTTCATCCTGTTAATGTAGTATATTTCATTGATTGATTTTCAGATATTGAATCATCCTTGCATTCAGTGAATGAATCCCACTTTTTCACGATGTACGAAGTATTTGCTGAGGATTTTTCATCTGTATTCATACAATATATTGATCTATAGTTCTCAAGTCAGTTTTGGTAGATTGTATGTTTTTAGAACTTTCTGAATTTCATCTGGCTTGTCTGATTTTGTTAGAATGCAACTCTTTATTGTATTCTCATAATCTCTGCTATTTATGCAAAATTACCAGTAAGTTCTTTCATATCTGATTTTTGTAATTTGAATCATCTCCTTTTTTTCTTAACTTACTTAGAGGTTTATCAGTTTTGTTGATTTTTCAAAGAGTCAACTTTGGCTGGATGTGACGGCTCATGTCTTTAATCCCAGCACTTTGGGAAGCTGAGGTGGGAAGATTGCTTGAGGCAGGGAGTTACAGGGGAGTCTGAGTGACATAGTGAAATGCAGTCACTACAAAAAATAAATTAAACTTAGCCAAGTGAGTTGGCACATGATTGTAGTCCTAGCTACTCAGGAGGGTGAGTCAGGAGGATCACCTGTGCCCAGGAGTTCAAGGTTACCATGAGTTTTGATCTTGACACAGCACTCCAACCTTGGCAATAGAGCAAGACTCTGTGTCAAGAAAACCAAACAATTTTGTTAAAGTGTATTTTCTTAATTGTTTTCCATTTTCTTTTATTTTGCTCTCATCTTTATTATTTCCTTTCCTTCTTCTAGCTTCAGGATTACTTTGCTCTTTGTTATTTAGTTATTTTTTTGTGGCACATTTAGGTTATTGATATTGAAATGTCCCCCACCCCACCTTTTTTTTTTTTTTTTTTTTTTTTTTTGAGACAGATTCTTGCTTTGTTGCCCAGGCTGAAATGCAGTGACATGATCATGGCTCCTTGCAGTCTTGATTTCCTGGGCTTAAGTGACCCTCTCCCTCAGCCTCCCTAGTAGCTGGGACCATAGGGACATACCACCACACCCAGCTGATTTTGTTTAATTTTTGTAGAGATGTGATCTCACTACGTTGGCCAGGCTGGTCTCAAATTCCTAGGCTTAAGCGAACATCCTGCCTTGGCCAAATGCTGGGATTACAGGCATGAGCCATCACACTGGGCCTGAGATGTGCCTTTTTAAGTGTGGCTGTCTACTGTTTCAACCTATGGCAGTTACCCAGCTCCAAAGTTGATTCCACATTTTTGGGTATCTTTATAGCAGCACCCCACTCTCTGCAGTACCGATTTACTGTATTAGTTCATGCTCATGCTGCTATAAAGAACTGCCCAAGACTGGGTAATTTATAAAGGAAAGAGGTTTAATTGACTCACCGTTCTACATGGCTAGGGAGGCCTCAGGAAAATTACAGTTGTGACAGAAGGAGAAACAAACATGTCCTTCTTCACATGGTGGCAGGAGAGAAGTGCTGAGCAAAGGGAGAAAAGCTGCTTATTAAAATACCATCAGATCTCGTAATAACTCACTCGTTATCATGAGAACACCATGAGGGTACCACCCCTGTGATTCAATTACTTCCTACCAGATCCTTCCCACGACACATAGGGATTATGGGAACTACATTTCAGGATGAGATTTGGGTGGGGACACAGCCAAACCGTATCACTGAGGAACCCTTATATTTGATAAGCTGCTTCTCTGTTAATGTTTTCAATTCTGTCTTTTGGTTTCAGCAGTTTGATTCTAGTGTGTCTCAGTGTGGGTCTCTGAGTTTATCCTTTTTGGAGTTTCTTGAATTCCTTGGATTTTTGTATATTCATGGATTTCATTAAGGCTCTTGGCATTTTCAACCATTTCTCTTTCCTCCATACTTCTATTCCTATATTATGTATGTTGATGGGATTGATGGTACCACACAGGTCCCCCAGACTCTGTTTATTTTTCTTTATTCTTTCTTCTTTTCGCTCCTTAGATTGCATAATTTCGAATGTCTTATTTTCAAGTACATTTATCTTCTGTCTGCTCAAATTTGCTGTTGAATTCCTGTAGTGCATTTTTCATTTTACTGTACTTCTTATCTTCAGAATTTTTTCAGTTCCTTTAAAAAGTTTTTCCCTTTTATTGATGTTCTCATTTTGTTTAGACATTGTTTTCTTGATTTTCTTTAGTTTTTTTTGCCCATGGTCTCCTTTAGCTCATTGAACATATTTAAGACTGTTGACTTAATGTCTCAGATTAATAATTCAAATGTCCGGGCTTCCTTAGGGATGGGTTCTGCCATATTCTTTATTTTCTATGACGGGGCCATACTTTTCTGTTTCTTTTTACGTGCTGTAATTTTTCATTGAGAACTGGACTGAGTATTATGTTGTGGTGACTTTGGAAATCTAATTATCTTAGCCCTCAGAGATTGCTGGGTTTTGCTCCTTGATTACATAATCCTTTATGATTTTTTGGAACGATTTTTGCATAGTATGTATTTCTTCTGATGTGTGGTCTCTGAAGTTTCTCTTCTGTTTTCTCTGTTGTCAGCTAATCATGTAATATTTCCTTATCCTACTCCCAGGAGTGGGGTAAAAAATAGGTCCTATCTCTAAAGTTCCCTCTTGGCCCAGAATCCTTTTCATCTCCTGGGTGTACCATACCCTCAGTGATCAAAAGCGGAAATTAGAACCCACAACAGCGGCTTTTGGAGCACAGAGCCCTTACTGACCCCCCTTATTCCCACAAGCCACACCAGATACCCTTGTGCGACATCCGCAGCTGCCTGCCACAGAGTTGTTGGATGAGGTGGGTGACAGCTGTTACCATAGGAAAACTGAAATTGTTTGAAATTTGCCAACAGCTTCATCAAGCTGTCTCCTGGAGGCTGCAGGCATTCTACCAGATCCAGACTTCCACAATAGTAGCTTCAGGTAATTCCTGCTAATTAAATTGTAGTTTTGGTGGATAGATGGATTCCTGGAGCTTCCTTTTCTACCACCTTTTCTGATGTCATTCTCCACTCTTGTTAAATTTAGAAGTGTGTGTTGTAAATCATAGTTGAAACTTAACAATTGAATGAGAGGGCTGTAAGAGGAAAATGCTCTCTAAATTATGTGCAGTTGATGGCAAAGAAGTGGTGGTGTTTGTTTTAAAACAGTGTGGGGAATATTTTTCCTTCTGGTTTCACTGAAATTCTAGCAAGGTAATTTTTTAAAGTTGCATTTTATTAATTTTTTTCTTCCTAGCTCTTTTGGACAATCACCAGGCTTATTTTGATATACAAATTCAAATTCCTATGTGCAGTGGCAGTAAGTTATGACTGCCAATTTTAGAAATAAAGTTCTAACCATGTAACTCCATTCTGATATAGGGAACGTTGCAAACAAAGTGTCTTAAAGTTTAGGTTATTAATAATTTTATGTGTAAGCTCCCTCTCTGCACTGTTGATATTTTTAGGTCTCTAGGACATATATATGTATATTTCATGTGTGTGGTGTAGTGTGTGTGTGTGTGTGTGTGTGTGTGTGTGGTATGTAGGTGTTGTAGGTGTGTGTATAGAAAAGGAATAGCTTGTGAGACTGCAATGTAGTTATGTAGAGAATGTTAATTTGAAATAAAATCAGAATTCAGTTTTCTTTCAAGTTTACCTTCTGGCTTTGTAATGCTATTAGCTCGAATATTCAATTAAAGAAGTGTAGGACTCAGCTAAAGTGAGTTACACTGGAGAAACATGGATTTCTTTTAAACAAAAGGTAACATCTTAAGATCGATACTGTTACTAACAATTGGTAACATGTATATATGTATGTATGTATGTACTTATTTATTTATTCATTTTTGAGACGGAGTCTTGCTTTGTTGCCTAGGCTGGGGTGCAGTGGTGCAATCTTGGCTCACTGCAATCTCTGCCTCCCAGGTTCAAGTGATTGTCCTGCCTCAGCCTCCTGAGTAGCTGAGATTACAGGCGTATGCCACCACATTCAGCTAATTTTTTGTATTTTTAGTAGAGACAGGGTTCCACCATGTTGGTTAGACTGATCTTGAACTCCTGACCTCAAATGAGCCGCGTGCCTCAGTCTCCCAAAATGTATTTATTTACATAAAGGAAAATTATAAACTGGATTACATATGAAGTATTAGTATTAAATTTTGTTTATCACAAATTTTGTGGGTTTAAAAAGTATTAAAATACATTTATTCTCTCACTTTTTCAACATTTATAGAGCTTCTGTACATTCCAGATAGTATGTAATCAATGAAGATGTAGTTTGAGAAAAAAAGGTTGTCTGGAACCATGCAGTGTGATTTCCATTTTCTTTAAGAATGTCTTTGGTTTGCCATTATTTTTTTTTGAAGGATGTTTTTGCTGCATGTAGGTATTCATGTTTGCATCAATTTTCAACATTGATGAAGTCTCTGTTGTATACTGAGCTTTGGAGTCCCTATTCTTTTCCTGGGAGTTTATTAAGCAGTAAGTATGAAGTTCCAAGAAAGAATTTACATGAACTGTATGAATTTCATTTTTGCTTCCCCTAAAGATATCTTTAATTTGCATTAATTTCTGAAGGATATTTTCAAGAGGTGTAGAATTCTAGATTGGTAGTTATTTAAGTTAAAGATTTGATTTCATTGTTTTCTGCCATTTTTCATTGTTATTGAGAAGTCAGTGAATGGTCTTATTGTTGGCCTTTTCAAAGTAATGCAACCTTTTTTGTTTCTTTCTTTGAGGCAGAGTGTTGCTGTGTTGCCCAGTCTCTTTGTCTGTTTGAGACAGTCTTGCTCTGTCGCCCAGGCTGGACTGCAGTGGCACAATCTCAGCTCACTGCAATGTCCGCCTCCTGGGTTCAAGCGATTCCCCTGCCTTAGCCACCTGAGTAGCTGGGATTACAGGTGTGCGCCACCAGGCCCAGCTAATTTTTTTTTTTAATTTTTAGTAGAGACAGGTTTTGCCATGTTGGCCAGGCTGGTCCTGAAGTCCTGGCCTCAAGTGATCCTCCTGTGTTGGCCTCCCAAAGTCCTGGGATTATAGGTGTGAGTTACTGTGCCCGGCCACCTTTTTTTTATTTTTATTTTTTAAACTGCTTTTAAGATTTTCTCTTTATCTTTGGTTTTCAGAATTTAGCTATGGTATGCTAAAGTGTGGTTTCCTTTGTGCTTATCTGTTTGCTGTTCTCTAGTCTTGAATCTGAAAATTCTCAACTATTACCTTTATACTGCTTCTGTCCCATTCTGTTTTCTAATGGGACATCGATTTAAACTTTTGTATGTGTCTTACATCTCTCATCCTTTTGTTGTTGTTGTTGCCCACTCTCCCTTTATTTTTTCTGTGCTTTGTCGTGGCTATTTTCTATTGCTGTGTCTCTCAAGTCATTAATACATGTCATCTGCTATATCCAGTCTGACTCCATTAAGATAGTAAATTGAGGTTTCATATGTTTTACTTTTAGAATATCCACTTGCTTCTTTTTATTGAGTCTAAATATCTGGTGAAAAATGTCAATCCTCTCATCTGTATTTTTTTTTCTGTATTTTTATTGAACATAATAGTTGTGATTATTTTAAAGTTATTTAAGATCATTGGTTCTTTTGGTTATTGGTCTTCTGATTTTGCTTTTTCATGTCTGGCAGTTTTATTCTAGACATAGTGTACCAAAGAATTACAGAGAATTGAAGTAGCTATCTTTAGAGACTGCTGTTCATTATTTGGATTAGGGGCTGATTATTTCTGTCTTGTGATGGATTGAATTTGGTTTGAATTGGTTTGAAAGTTTGGTAAGACTCAGTTTACCTCTAGTTTATTCTGAGAGATTTGGTTTTGTCTTAAAACTTTTTTTTTTTTTTGAAGTTGTTTTGGTTTTAGAGTCTTGTATTTTTTTATTTCAGTAGGTTTTTGGGGAACAGATGGTGTTTGGTTACATACATAGCTCTTTAGTGGTGATTTCTGAGATTTTGGTGCACCCATCACCCAAGTGGTATATACTGCAGCCCCAATATGTACGCAATATGTAGTCTTTTATCCCTCACCCGCTTCCCACCCTTTTCCCTGAGTCCCCAAAGTCCACTGTATCATTTTTATGTCTGTGTTCTCATAGCCTAGCTCCCAATTATGAGTGAGAACATAGGATGTTTGTTTTCCATTCCTGAGTTACTTCGCTTAGAATAATAGTCTTCAATTCCATCTAGGTTGCTGTGAATGCCATTATTTTGCTCCTTGTTATAACTGAGTAGTATTCGATGGTGTATATGTATACCACATTTTCTTTATCCACTTGTTGACTGATGGGCATTTTATTGTCATCTTGCCCATATGACAGTAAAATTCAGCAGATGTCTTGAGGGTAAAATTGGTGTTAAAGAAAAAATTATCCAATAATACTTGTTGAAACACAGTAAGAAAACTTTTTTTGGGACCATTGCATATAGGGAACACTGCAGTGGGTTCTTGCAGTGGGAATGAGAGATTGAACTCAACTCTTCAGCATGGGCAAGTGGGAATTTATAGCCAAGAAGCAGTGCGGGAGTCAGTGGATAGAAAATTACTAAGAGGAAACATCAGGGGTAATGGGGATTCTGGCTAAAACAACAGGATTCTTGCTGAAGACAGACGAGAGTGATCAGACATCACTTAGGGGAGACTGGAGAGTATAGAGGTTTTGCTAAACTGGATTTTACAAGGAAATGCACAGATGGACCTAGGACAAGAAGGTTCAGGAGCCTGACTGAAGTTTGACTAAGCACAGAATCTTTGTCACTGGCTGTGTGTGTGAGGCACATCAGGTCTCCAATTAGTATGGATACCTGTGCATCTCAGAAATGCCGGAAATTTTACTTTGCCTTTCTGAAATTTGCTTTCGAGCCCTTGAGCCCCTTCTGCAGCTTCTAAGTTCGGCAGATGTCTTGTGGGAAAAATTGACTGTGGAGTTGAGGCATTTCAAGTCTGATTATTTCTTCAACCCTATGTAACTGCCAAGAGCTTTTCTGATTTTTCTTAGCTCCAGCAGGCCTCTGCCTGAACTAAGTCTGCTGCTTTCTTAGCCTGTGCCCAGAATTGGTGAATGTTCTTAGAGGAAAAAAAAAAAATCAGCTTACCTCTGAACAGTCCTCCTACTATGAATTTTAATCCATCTAGGCTTATTGATTCCATAGCTTGCCCAATGCCTTTAAAATATAACTTTTATGTTTTCTGCCTTTTCTAGCTGTTGGGAGAGTTGGTCTGCCATGACCTACTTACTGTTTACTACTGTGTAGTAGAATTCTTAACCATGTAATATAAAATTGTCTTAATACTCCTTTTATGATTTTTTGAGTAATTTCATTTTTATATATAAAATCCTAAGCATTATATAAAGATGGAATGAGCCCAGATATATCCATTAAAACTATTGTAACTGCCCAACAGTTTCATTTTGCCTGCTGCCTGGATACAGTTGATTTATCAAGACAGAGGAATTGCAGTAGAGAAAGTTTAATTCATGAAGAGCTGGCTGAACAGAAGTGCCAGAGTTTTATTACTGAAATCAGTCTTCCCCAAAATTTGGAGGCTAGGGTTTTTCAAGGATAGTTTGGTGGGGCAGGGAATGGGTGCTGCTGATTGGTCAGGGAGGCAATCATAGGTGTGGAAAATGGTCTTCATGTTGAGTTCACTTCTGAGTAGGACCACAAGACCAGGACCAGTTGGTGGGTCCACGTGGAGCCCTCAGCCATCAGAAATGCAAAAACCTGAAAAGATAGCTGAAAAGGCCAATCTTAGGTTCTACAATAGTGATGTTACCTGCAGGAGTAATTGGGGAAGTTGCAAATCTTGTGACCTCTGGAGTAATGGCCGGTAATTGTTTACATTTACACTGTAGCAGAATTCAGGCTCCTCTCATCCTCCTAAATGTCTTGCTAAACATGATACAAAAATATCAGTGACCTTTCTAAACTGTTACCAAATAACTAATGGCTTTCTGTCTGTATTATTTTATTCATTTATTTTATTATTATTATTATTTTTGAGACGGCATCTTGCTCTGTCGCCCAGACTGGAGTGAAGTTGTGCAATCTTGGCTCACTACAACCTTAGCCTCCCAGGTTGAAGCAGTTCTCCCTGCCTTACCCTCCCAAGTAGTGGGATTACAGGTCCTCGCCACCAGGCCCGACTAATTTTTGTATTCTTAGTAGCGACAGGGTTTTGCCATGTTGGCCAGGCTGGTCTCTAACTCCTGACCTCAGGTGACCTGCCCACCTCAGCCTCCCAAAATCCTGGGATTACGAGCATGAGTCACTGCACCCAGCCTGTATTACTTTACATCATAATGAAAGAAATGAAAATAAAGAACCTGTTTTGCAGGCAGAGGCTAAAAACAAAAACTTTGAACAACTGGTAGAAATGGTTTAAGTTAATTTCTAAATTTGAGAAGATAGAAGGACTAACCTCCAACCTCCTCCTCTCAGGAGTATAGTAAACATGAGCGTAAAGTCAGAATCATCAAGATACCAAGTTCTTTAGGGACAGAATAGGTGCTGAAGGACCAGGCAGAGGGAAAGGTTTGCTTTGCCACTCCTTAAGGCACTGAGCCAGGATCTGAAATTTCAGAGTTCTCTAAGTGAGCTTTAAAAAGTGGAATCTTGTGGTTTTGCTTCAGAAGAGGGATGAATGTGTCTGCTTCTGGAAATGGACATTAGCAGGGCTTCCCATAAAACTCTGTTGACTTCTGCGGGTTTAGAATAGAGGTTGCACTGGTGAACTCAGTTGCTGCCACACCTCATGGTCTGAGAAAGCTGGCCCTTCCACTCAGAGACAGTGCCTGAGAGGAGACTGCTGAAGCCTCAGTGCAGCAGTGTGTGAGCTTGTCTGCCTCCGCAAACTGTCATTTTATCCAGCATCTGTAGGTTTGCCTTGCCAGATACCACATCAAAGCCTAACCTCTACAGGTGGCTAATGGAACACAGCAAAAAAAAAAAATCACTAAGGGAGCTCATTAACTTTACGATGTAAGACCAAACTAAACAAGTAAAATATGTGGCTCCTACTGATGAGCCACAGGGATGAGACAGAAGAATGTAGTAAATTAAGAAGAAAATTATTAAGAACTTTCAGAAAATGTAATTAGAACATACTCAGAATTTTCAGAGCTAAAATTTCCTAAGAGAAAATTCAACAGATGAACTGATAAGTAACCCCTTGTGAGAGCTGAATCTTTTGTTCCAGAAGATCAAATAGAAACAATTTCATGATGTAAGACACATAGAAATAACATTATTTTTGAAAAGATAAGCAACCTGCAGGAACAAATTCAAGAGGTTTGCGAATGAGTGTTACGGAAAGAAAAAAAAAAGAAAGAAAACAAGACAGAACAAGTATTAGTTTAGGAAATAATAGAAGAAACTTCCCTAGTTTAGAAACACTTAAGGTTGTCAGATTGAAAAGGCTGAGACTTAGATACATTTGATTGCGGGTGGGGCTGTGTGGAAAAAGTTTAATGAAAAAACATACATATCTAGAGATAATGTACAGAAATAACTGAATTTCAGTCATGAGAAAAATCATTCAGAGAGAAAGAGAATCACATTAACAATAGACTTCTCACCACTAACCCTAGAAACTTAAGAGAACATTAGAACAATATCTCATAGCCACGAAAAAGAATCTCTAACAATCCTGTACCTAGATAGGATGTCCTTTATCTCGGTTAAGTAATGGTATGTTCAGTTAGTTTATTTTGTTTAATATGGGAATGCCTTGGTATTGGAGCTACAGTGAACAGGACAAGCAAGTGGACATGTAACTAATTCCTAGGTTAGTGAGAGATAGATGATAAGTCTAGAAAAGAAAATGAAACATGATGACCATACCATCCATGTTAGGTATTTGCAATGCTTAGGGACAATTATTATCTGTATTAATATTCATATTAATACTAATAAAAACTTCCTACAGAAGACCATCCTATTGATAAATGGACAAATAAGGCAACTTGCAGAAGAAAGAAGTATGAAGCGCCAATAAAAATGAAAAGATAAGCATCACTAGCAAGGAAACAAATGGAAATTAAAATAAGACCATTTTTCACCAATCTAATGCAGGCACAAATAGGACTTCTAAGAACAATTAGAGTGATACTGGGAATTAATATAATTTTTTTGATAAATTTGACAATACTTATTGAAATGAATGTGCATATATGTACACTTTGACTTGGCAATCCTACCCAAAGGAAAGTACCCCACAAAATATATATGCACTAAAACATAAGGAGATGTGTATATATATACACATAAGGAGATATATATATATATACACACACACACACACATAAGGAGATACATATATATATATATAAATGTTTATTACAGCATCGTCTGTAGTTGCCAAAGGTCCATCAAGAAAAGAATAGCAAAGTAAATAAGAAATTTCCATACTTTGGAATGAATAAGAAATTTCCATACTTTGGAATGTCACACAAATACTAAAAATAGTAATATCTATGAATATGGAAGAACAGTCAGAAAACTCTAAGTGAAAAAAAATCAAATTGCATGGTAATGTGTAAATTAAGATTCCAATTTTGTGTGAAAATAATAAAAGTTCCAGTATATATTTATCAATTTAAAAATTTACTCATTTCTGAGTTAGAATCCAATGCAGACATTTAAAATCAAATTACAGAAGAATGTCAAGTTTATACATTTGTGATAAAATATCATAAAAGCAGATTATAAAACTGTGTGATAGCTTTATATGAAGAAAAAATTATATTTTAGATAACCCTCTACTTAAGAAACTAACAAATTTATCAACTGCTCATCAACCAGTTACATTAGCAGTCATTTACAGTATCATCAGTTTGGATTTAAAAACAGACAGACTTCAGTAGAAGTCTAATATGCTATAAAATATGAGAGTTTCTGCAAATGTCCCTGGAAAAGACATAAGGACTACATACAAATTAATAATGATTATCTGTGAATAGTGAAACTATTGGCAGTTTATTTTTGTTACTTTCTGTGTTTCTCGGGTTTTTTTCATTGAACATGGAGAAATTTGTCATTCATGACAAAAAACACTTAACAAAAATTCATTTATGATCCTATATGAATTTTAAAATTCATATAAGCTAAAATGTTAATTCATGTTTTAAATAACCCAAGTAAGGATGAATTAAGTCACTAGAAACAGGTCAGCATTTACTCAATATATTTAATACAAGCCAGATTACTATCACTAATATTATATTTATCTTAACATCTCCACAAAGTTCTAGAAATAAGACAGTGGTGAAAGGATAATAAAAACTTAGGACCCCAATTCACCACGCCAAAAGGGAAAAAATAAACTGAAAGCCCAGTCACATAAGAAACTGCCTTTCCTTTTGTTCCTAAGCTGATAACTACAGATAAAAGGTTAGGTTAGCTACTCCACAAGTAACTACTTATGTTCCCCCTATCTTATGTAAAGTGTCTGTTTAATGATGCCAGATGAATACATAATTGACTATTCCCCTACTTGCTGTTTTCTCGTAGAACTTGTAGATTACCCTACCCTCCTTCTCTCCCCTACAGCCCACTTTTCTCCTTTAAATATTGACGCCCTCAAATTCATCTTTGGAGAAAGGCACAGATCACAGACTGTCACTGTGATTGTGTATTTTTTTCTTCCGAGCATATCCTTAACCTTGGCAAAATAACTTCTAAATTGATTGAGACCTGTCTCAGATATTTTTTGGTTTACAACTATGCTAAAGTTTCGGTGCCACAAAAGAAATAGCACTCAAATATAAAATTTATTTTTTAATTCTCAGCAAGGCAATGTAGAAGGGTGCACCCTTACAGATGGAGCAATGGTGAGCCCACACTTGGACAAGGGAGGGGAAGGGGTTCTTATCCCTGACGCACGTGGCCCCTGCTGCTTTGTTGTTCCCCTGTTGGCTAGGGTTAGACCACACAGGCTAAACTAATTCCAGTTGGCTAATTTAAAGAGAATGACGGGGTGAGTGATTTGGCGGGAAAAATGGTTATGGCAGAGCAGGAAATCAGAATGAGTCAGTGTGGAGAATGAGCAGGTAATCGGAATGAGTCAGGATGGAATGAGTCAGGATGGAGTAGGTAATCGGAATGAGTCAGGGTGGAGCAGGTAATCGAAAAAGATTGCCTTATGAGGAAGTTAAGTTTAAAAGTAGAAGGCAAAGAAATTGAACATACTGACATATTGATTCTTTGAAGAGAAATTTAGAACTCATATCTAACAACTATAAGTAATAAATAAGTGAAATAAAAATTGGATTTTCAGTAGCCAAAAATATTACATTATTTTGTTACTTTTGAATGTACTTTATTTCTTCAACTTAAGGCAAGTATAATTTCTTCTGACTTCTTTGTTGTCTTAATATTAGAGTAATATAAAAGGTAGTCACTTAATAAATTAATGTGAAATTATTTCTGATATAAAAATAAAGCTATCAGACTGTTCCCTCTTTACCGTCTGTGAGAATTTTAGGGGGGAAAGCTGTGCATACAAAATGGCCTACAAATAAGATGCAGTAATCAGATGTAAAAACTAATGTACCAGTTGCTTGAACTTTCACTGAACCCTTCTTTGAAAGATGAGGAAGAGTTTTAATTATATACTGAATATAAAAATTATATACTGAATATAAAAATTATCCTATTCATAATTTGCATATAGCACATTTGCAGTCAGTGGTAATTTATTGATCTTGAAACCACCTTTGCAAAATAACAATGAGAAAATTATGGTAGTAAAAGAAATCTAATCTAACTAACCCCCATCTTGCCTTTAACCTCCCAACTGCCCTTAGTCATTCCTGGGCCTGGGCCATGCTAACTTTAGGAGAAATTTATAGTTTAAATGATAATGGCCCTTCCCCAAAACTAAACCACCTTTGTAAAGCTAATGAAAGACGAGATCTTGCTGTGTTGCCCAGACTGGTCTCAATCTCTTGGGCTTAAGCGATATGCCCACCTCAGACTCCCAAAGTGCCGGGATGACAGGTGTGAGCCACTGCACCTGGCCTGGATAAGCGAACTTTCTAGGTAACCAAAGATTTATTGCATTCCGAAACTTTACTAATTGAATGATTCTTTTCCTCAAATATACTGTATAGTTTTTTATCCTTGTATGAATTATATTGAATATGAATTAACTATGTACTTGAAGGTTAAATTGTATAATTATAGCAGTAAATTTTGGGAGGTGTCTGTGTTCTAGACACTATTATAAGTGCTTTATGTGTATTAAAATTAATTTATTATTCATAACAGTCCTCTCAAGATGGATACTTTTATATTCCCATCATACAGTTGAGCAAACTAGGGTACAGAGAGATTGAGTAACCTGCTCAAGAATACATGGCTAATAATGAAATGTTAGTAATATTTTAAAAGCTTTATTTCTGCATCATTAATAGAGCCATAGCCTTCTCCTTATCAATTTGTATCTTAAAAAGAAATCTCACTGACACTTTTTTAATGGGGTGTGAAGAAAAAAATTGCTCTAGTGTTTTAAGTATCCTCATCTCTCTCAAAACCAACGACTGATCTGCTTTCTATCACTGCCAGTTACTTTGTGTTTTCTGGTTTTATATAAATTAAGTCATACAATATATACTTATTTTTTCTAGTTTCTCAGCATATTTTGAGATTCATCCATTTTGTTGTAAATCAGTAATTCATTGTGAGTATTAGTTTATTTTACGGATTTCTCACAGTTGGTTTATCCATTCATCTGTTGATGGACAGTTTTGAGTTGTTTCCAGTTTGGGGCTATAACAAACAAAACTACATGAACATTGATGTACAGGTCTTTGTACGGATGCATATTTCCTTTTCTCTTGGGTAAATATCCATGACTGGAATAGCTACATTATAAGGTAGAAGTATATTTGACTTTTAAAGGAAATGCTAAACTTTTTTCTGAAGTAGTTATACCATTTTACATTCCTACCAGCAGTGTATGAGAGTTTCTGTTTTCCTCTATCTTTGCCAACATGTGATAGGGTATGCCTTTTTAATTTTAGCCATTCTGGTAGTGGTGTAGTGGTATCCCATTATAGTTTTAACTTGCATTTTTCTAATAACTAATGATGTTGAACATTTTTCTCATTTGTTTATTTGTTATTTGTGTGTCTTATTTGGTGAAATGTGTGTTCAAATCTTTTGCCCATTTTTTTAGATGGGTTCCTTGATTTCTTATTGTTGAGTAAGTTCATCTTTTACATCTTGATATCTGTTCCAGTATAATTAATTGAAAAGGTTATCCCTTCTACACAGCATATCTTCTGCACCTTTGTCAAAAATCAGTTGTCTATATATGTGTGGGTTTATTCCCATATTCTTTATTCTGTTCCATGATCTATTTGTATATATTTAACATCATTTTGATTACTCTAGATATATAATAATTTTTGAAATCACACAGTGTTAGATCTCCAACTTTGTTCATTTTCGAAGTTGCTTTTGCTATTGTAGGCCTTTGCATTTCCATATTAATTTTATGTTCATGTCATCAATTTATACAGAAATGTCTGCTGGGAGTTTGTTTGGGATTACATTCAATCTTTGGATCCATTTGGGGAGAGTTGCTATCTTAGCAATATAAACAAGATATATTTCTCCGTTTAAGTATTTTTACTTTCAGCAATGTTTTGTAGTTATCAGTATACAGGTATTTCATCTCCTTTGCCGGATTTATCCCTAAGTATTTCACAACTTTAATGTTGCTGATTTTTTTTTCATTTTCTAATTGTTCTTATTAGTATATAAAAATGCAGTTGATTTTTCTGTATTCGTCTTGTGTCCAGCAGTCATACTAAACTCACTTATTATAGTCAATTCCATTGGGATTCCTATGGAAATGACCATATAAAAAACAGTTTTACTTTTTCTCCCCAATTTAAATACCTTTTCTTTCTCTTGTCTGAATTTACTGATTAGACAATGTTGAATATGATGAAGGCATTCAGTCTTTCACCATCAAGAATGATGTTCTAAATATTTCATAAATCTCTTTCATCAAGTTATCGAAGTTTCCCATTTCTTCCTAATTTACTGAGAATTTTTAATCAGGAATGGATGTTGAATTTTGTCTAATGCTTTTAGTGCAAAGTATTGAGACTGTCATGGTTTTCCTTTTTTAGTTTGTTAATAAGGTAAATTACATTTATTGAACTTCATTAAACCAACCCTGCATTCTTGGATAAACCCCATTTGATTGTGATGTATTTTTTTATAATGTTGAACTTAATTTGCTATAATTTTGTTTAGAATATGTTAATGAGGGATCTTGGCCTGTAGTTATAATGTCTTTGTAATGTCTGGTTTTGTTGTGAGGGTAATGCTGGCCTCATAAAATGAGAGAGGAAGTGGTTCCTTCTCTTCAGTTTTCTGGAAGAGTTTGTATTGAACTGATATTACTTGTTTCTTAAAGAGTTGGTAGAATTTACCAGTGATGCTATCTCATCCTAGAGTTTTCTTTGTGGAAAGGATTTGAATTGGAATTGTAATTTATTTAACAGACGTTGGCTATTCAGGGTACATATTTCTTTTCAGTGAACTTTGGTGGTTTGTGTTTATCAAGGAATTTGTCCATATCATCCAAGTTGTTAAAATTATTGTCATATTAATAATGTGACCTCATTATTCTTTTAATACCTCTAGAATTTGTAGTGATGTCACCTCTTTGATTTCTGTTAGTGGTTCTTTTTTGCCTGATTGGTATGACCAGAAGTGTGTCAATTTTAGTGATCTTCTAAAACAATAACAAAAGAACCCCAGATTTTATTCATTGATTTAATTTTTCTGTTTTCTATTTGATTGATTACCATTCTGATCTCTGTTATTTGCATGCTCCCACATCCCCCACCACTTGCTTTGGATGTCATTTGCTCTAGTTTAATTTGTTTCTAGTTTAAGCTTGTCATTGATTTGAGATTTTCCTTTTGTTCTAATATAAGTATTTTAAGGCTGTAAATTTCCTCTTTAGTATTGCTTTAGCAGCATCCCACAAATTTTGGTATGATGTGTTTTTTAAATTTCCTTTTTTCTCCTTTGATTCATGGGTTATTTAGAAGTATGCAGTTTAGCTTCAAAATATTTGTGGGCTTCCCATAATTTTTTTTATGTGTTTCTAGTTTTGTTCTATTGGGATCAGGAAACATATATTATACACATTTTATTTTTATACATGCTATAAACCCCAGCATATACTGCTATTATTCTTGTTTTAAAGCCTGTTATCTTTTAAAGAAATTTAAGTGAAGCAAATTAAATTTGAATTTAATTATTTTTTTCTGACTCCTACCTCTGTCATTTGGGAACTCTGTTTATATGTATATTGGGCTACATTAAATTGTCCCTCAGTTCACTGATTCTGTTTCTGTTTTATTTTGTGGGTTTTTGTGTGTGTGTTTCATTACGGATAATTTTTGTTGCTGTGCTTTTATGATCAATGTCTAACCTGTCATTCATCCAGCCAATGTCTTTTTCATCTCAGATATTTTATTATTTCTGTTTCTAGAGTTTTGTTTGGGTTTTCTATATTGTCTAACCTTTGGAACATATGGAATATAGTTCATATATGGAACATACGAAATATAGCAGAAGGTTTTAATGTCCTTTTGTGCTAATTTTAACATCTGATTGAGTTATGCATTGTTTTGATTGGTTGATTTTTCATTATGTCTCATGTTTGTCTTACTCTTCGTCTTCTTCTCAACTCTGGAAGTCTGCCAGACTTTGTCTTAGTGCCCCTTCTAAGTGCGCTGACCCAGAAATTCTCACAAGGCAGTAAGCTGGGTAAGAGTAGTAGGGTTCACTTCAGTTGTTTCTCATCTCTCAAGGATGACTGGCCTTCATTGCTTGATGCCAAAGTTTTGAAAACTATTTCATATATTTTGTCTGTTTTTGTTGTTGTTGTTGTTCTTGTTTCAGATGGGATTATAAATCAGCTTCAGCTTATTCCTTCTTAGTTGGTAGAAGTCTGGCCTTTTTAAAAAACAAATTAGTACTCTGGTATAAAATAGTGTGTGGTTGTATTAGGAATAATTTTGATGAGTATTCATGTCAAAAGATCCTCATCGCGTATATTTGAGAGTGATTTATAGCTTTCATCATTTCCATTTAAATATATTCATATCTATGTATGTATAAAGTCCAGAAGATTATACCAAAAATGTTTATTAGCTTGAGGGTGGTATGATACGGGGTCACTGATTTTAGGTATTTTTAAATTGAAAACAGAAAATATCATTTACAGGCCAGCATGAAGAATTTAAAGTGCTAGCCTCTTATTTCAGAGTTATTTGAAGCCTCACATGACAATATGTTGGGATAAAAGATACATCTTTAAATCATCAAATTCTTATCTCTTAAATTAATATGGTAATCTTCCTGATGCATCATTCAGGTTATTGGAGCCAGATGCATATGTCTGTCCTTTCTTTCATAATTTAAAAAGTATATCCTAAGGGAGAAATGCATTATGGTTTGAATTCTGGAGTATCTGGTGAATGCATATGTGACAGAATAATTGGATAATTATAGAGAAAGGTGTTGGAATTGCTGCTTCCAGGTAAAGCATTAATTAAACATACTGCTTCATTTGCCTCATGACAGTAGGATTTAAGTTCTTACTGTTTACAGGGAATTATAATTTATGGTACATGCCATACATCAATCACAATTTTTAAAATATATTTAATTTTGGGAAAGAGGGCAAAACTTGGCAAGTGCCCAAAACACAGCAAAACACAAACATGCAATAATAATAACATCAACTATCACTACCTCCGGATTTCAGATTCTTCTTTCTAAAATGTAGAATTAGCTGAGGTAGTTTGTATGGTTTTCAAACCTACCATTATTAGATTTACAGGAGAAAAATTATACATTAAAATTTAATATCCATACCTGACTGAATTTCTGATGCATTTGTTAATGTCCTTTTAAATTCTTGTTTCTGGTTATTTCATTCTAAGTATATTTGTAGAGACAAATCTATTTTATCCTCTATTTAAGTAGTGATTTTTTTTATTTTTTTCCTTTATCCATATGTATCTATGATAACCTTTATCCCTGTAGATCTATGACCCTAATTCATGGATATACAAAAGAAAGGGATAAGAAGACTTGTCATTTAAATTGCCTACAGAAATTGTTTGACCCTTGTGATTAAAACTACAAAATCTAGTAGTGTGCCTTAGAGAAAGAAAAAAAAACATATATAGATAGATAGATAGATAGATATATTTAAAATACGATAACAGGTAAAAGAACTCCAAATTACTTAGAAACATTCGTTTTGGTGTATTTGTGTGTGTGTGTGTACATGTTTAAAGAAGGTATTAGGATTGTTGCCTACAGATTAAGCAGTAGTTATATGCTTTATTTGCATTATTTTGAGGATGCGAAGAGAAGGCCCACTGTAACACTACATAATGACAGATTTAGTATAACAACATTAAGATGCTACATTTTGGCCAGGTGCAATGGCTCATGGCTATAATCCTAGTACTTTAGGAGGCTGAATTAGGAAGATTGCTTGAGCCCAGTAGTTCAAGACCAACCTGAACAACATAGCAAGACCTCATCTCTAAAAATAATTTAAAAAATGAGCCAAGCTTGGTGGTGCACGTCTATAGCCCCAGCTACGCAGAAGGCTGAGGCAGCAGCATCACTTGAGTCCAAAAGGTTGAGACTGCAGTGAGCCAAAATTGTACCACTTCACTTCAGCCTGGGCAGTATAGACCCTGTCTCTGAAAAACAACAACAACAAAAATAAAGCTACTTTTAAAGGATAATCCATTTACTATCAAACGCTTTTTAAATTGTTCAAAGGCTGGACTGTTTATAAAATATCAATAATAAATGTCTTAGGGATCTGGAAGTATATAGCATTTACTATTCCTACAAAGCCTTAGATATTTAGTAAAGAGGATTGATATATAGAATACCAAAATAGTAAATTGAGCCATTATTTGTCATTTCAGCTAGTGCACTGTGTTTATAAAATTTCTAAATGCTGGTGCAAAATGGTGCATATTCTCCCTGACATTGTAGTCGTCTAAGCACTTGTTAAGATGCTGAGTATATTATTAACATTTGATACTCTGAAATGTTGAACTTTTGGCCCTGAGTAACTAATATTTCAGACAGCATTTTTAGGTTAATGTTATCCATCTTAAGCACTAGATCATATTATTTTACTTTTCTAGCTCATATAAGATAATAGTAAAGTGTAAACATTTTGAATAGTCATTAACGTGTTTAGGGGCAGTATGTGTGAAACTTTTGTTATGATTTGATTTGAAGCCATTTTCCTTTTGCTTCCATATTCTCCATATTGCAAGAACATAAAATTGCACATAAAGAATTAGAAAGATGATCTTATCTGAAGAATTTTCACCCTTTTTGTTTTGTATCTTAACAGTGTTGAAACTCTAGTTTCAAATACATTATAAAATAGTAAAGTTAATAGTCAAAAGAAAGCAAACCACCTGGCTTTGCTGAAGAAACTAAAGTATTTTCTTGGTCATTCCTTTGAAAAATAGGAAGCCAGAATTAGAAAAATTTGAAACCTTGGATAATTTCTTTGGTTTTCTTTGGTTCTACTTGGAGTACATGCCCACCTCCCTCTAAAATGATAGGAATTCAGTATTACTGTAAAGTAGTTTGGGCAAAACGCTGCCACTTCACTCTGTTATGCCTAAAAATGTTTGGCTAGAAACAGCTAAATATAATATTTTATACTTACAGGAATGTAAAAGGGTTGTTTGAACTTCACAAATGTATGTCATGACACAGATGTGTGTCATGAGCATGTAACAGTACTGTGTTTAATACAATTTTTTTTTTTTTTTTTTTTTGAGACGAAGTCTTGCTCTGTGGCCCAGGCTGGAGTGCAGTGGTGCGATCTCAGCTCGCTGCAAGCACCGCCTCCCGGGTTCACGGCATTCTCCAGCCTCAGCCTCCGGAGTAGCTGGGACTACAGGCGCCAGCCACCACGCCCGGCCAATTTTTTTTTGTATTGTTTTAGTAGAGACGGGGTTTCACCATGTTCGCCACGATGGTCTCAATCTCCTGACCTCGTGAGCCGCCCTCGTCGGCCTCCCAAAGTGCTAGGATTACAGGCGTGAGCCACTGCGCCCGGCCTACAATTTGTTTTCAAAATATTTTGTTAACTTAGAAAATGAACTAGCTGATATTCAAATTTTGGAAGTTAAACGTTTGCTCTGTTTTATGTCTGTATCTTGGGCTATATTTTGTAGTAAATCAGAGACCAAAAGATTGATTTTGAAATATATAAATATGCTGTTCTGAAGTTAATACTGTGTAAACTTTGAGTAAGCATTTTGTCTTAAAGGTGTAATAAAGCCATAAAGCGGCATTATTGCTTTATAAACTTAGAATAATAATTTGCCATATTAGTGCAGAGTTCAAAAAGTACTATATATTTTGCAAAATAATGACTTACTCATTATTGAATAATACAGTTATTTGAGAGTATTCGTGTCTAGAATATTTTATGAAGTACTGATTTCACTGACATATTTTGAAATATTTTCAAATCGGTAAAAACCCTTTTTTTCAACATGGGTTATATTAAACAAGTGACTTTTATTTGCATGATTAGGCTATAATTCTCCAGGGGAAGGTACTGGAGAGTAAAATTTTTTTCAAAGTAAGAATTTATAAAATTAAAATTCACGGTTACAGTTATAGCCTTACTCTTTAATTCATGATTAATAAAATTTCTCTTTCAGACAGCAAATGGATACATCTTGTTTTTTCATATTACATCTACAAGAGGGGACAAGTACCTTTATGAACCAGTGTATCCCAAGTAAGTTTGTTGCCTTTCATTCTTTTAATATGTGATTCACAGGCTTTATGTTCAGAAAAACATTACAGTTTTGAGTTGTCTGTAGTGATTAGAATAAAACTAAGCCAGCATTTTCCAAATAGTGTTTCAAAAATTACCAGGTCTTTGAACTATCATGTCTTGAATAAAGAATTCTTTAAGTCTGGGAATCTTGGTGATAAACTATATCAAGACTATTTTCTTGGGCATTCAGAATTACTGTTAATATACTCCAGGTCTAGCATTTCTCAGTCCTTATTAGGGAAGAGCTATGAGATGGTGAGAGGAAGAGTTGAAATGTTGGTAAGTTACAAGTACTTTCGCGTGTGCTTTTGTATATGCATAGAAAAAAAGAACCCCAGAGAGTTATTACCTCTTGATTTAAATTTGGGAAAAACATGGACTTTTGCCCTTTACACTGTGTAGTTATGTATGTNTAGTTAATAGGGCCAAGTCTTACTACTTTTATATAAAATAGATATATAAATTGCCAGTAAGCACACAGAGATTCCAGTAGATAAATAGGGAAAAGTAGTCTCATAAAAGGAAATACTGTAACTAACAAACTCAAGAGAAAGTATTTAGACCCAGTAGTAACCCAAATAAAATAAACATTAATTATAACCATTTTTTCAACCCACACATTTTAATATATTAAAATAGTTTTTAAAAATTGTTACTGCTATCTGGGGTATAATAAAAGTTGTATTGCACACTTCTGATACACCAAGGTGTGATAATAGGGAGTTGATTAACAAGTTAACTGTGGTACGTCCTTCTCTTACGGTGATATGTAGTCATTATGTCTCAGAAAAATTTATAAACTTAAGAACCTGACCATATTATAATGCCAAGTGGAGAAACAAGTCATGCAAAATTATATATGTAATATGACCACAACTATATAAAACAAAACAACGAAAGTCATCTAAAGACAAAATCTAGAGCAATACAAATATTTATAGTAATTGCTCCTGAATGTAGAACTGTAGTGATTCTTCTGCTTTTCAACTCTTAAATTTTCAACTAGTTAGATTTTCTTGATGGTATAGCCACTTGTTTTTGTAACAAATATAGTGCTAACTGAGGTATTCGGTTTTGGAAATCTTTAAAGTACAGACATTTTTTTGATGATGGGATTCAATTTAATTTGGTTATTTTTCAATAAAAATAGTGCAAAGAGTTTTGACACATGAATATAGTGCAAAATGATAGGAACATCGTGATGTAGTTAGACATTTTAAATTCAGTTTTATGGATAAAACAAAATAAATGAATTTTTTTCATTCTAAGTGATAATTTTGTGATTCTTTTGAAGAACTGTTATAATCAATGACTAAAATTAGATTTACTTGTGCATTTTGAACTATTATATTTGTTTTATTGCTTAATTTAGACATGTTCCTATAAATAAAAAGCAATAATCAGAAACAACAATTTAACTTCATTAATTTATGTTCCTGTGGGCATGGTAGAGAAATAACTTCTCTTGAAACAGTGAAAATTCTATTTTCTTTATTTCAGTTCACTAATAGAATTACATGTTTATAGTGTTTTTGGAATGGTATTTTGAGACCCACTTTTTGTGTTCCAGAAAAGTTTTAAGAATCAGTTTGTTTCTTTTCTGATTCTGAAACTGCAAGAGACACCAGTTAACTAAGTAGTCCTGACAATGCATGAACTTTGCTGTGTTTGACTCTGTGTGTTAAGGCAGAGAACTAAATAAAAAACATACTCTCTTTCTTAATTTGGGCATTCTTTTCCTAAATTGAAGGTTTTAGGTTTCAGTGACTGGCCTCAATAAAATGTGCCTTGCTTTAGAGCAGCTTGAATGATCGTTAAAGATACAGGCTTTGGTGTCAGATAGACCTGGAATTAAATGTTTGCTGTGCCACTTTTCAGCTATATGATTTCTTTCAAGTTATTTAATACCACCAAAATCTTTCCTCATCTGTAGAGTAGGAGAACAGTAGTAATCATCTCATAAGATTAAATGAGATCATTCATATTTAATGCTTAAGTAAGCACCTAGCTTATGGGATAATTAATAAAGGACAACTGTTTTTAGCAGTAATTTTTTTAACCAAGTGTTTACTCCATTTCTAAGCTTTTGAGTAATTTTTTAAATATATATATATATTTCTACTTGATATTTTACTTCTTTGCCAGAGTCTCAATTCTAGTAACTGCTACCTAAAATCTCTTATATGAAAATAGTTCTGCAGATTGAAGTCAGCCTGTTGTGTATTTGTGTGCTAGACTATTCTAGTTATGTTACTTTAGTAAGTTTCTTGGTTTTTCTGCAGAACTCATTTGTACAATGGGAATAAAAATAACTTCTTTAATTGTTAAGAGGATTATGTGAATTCATAGTCTTAAAACCTGAAAAATAGTGGTTATATAAGGTTTTGAGAAAAGTAAAGTTTGGTTTTGACAGTGGTATCTTCATTGTCATCTGTGCCATTATAAACCCTTGTGTAGTTTGGGATACTGTTCTAAGCACTTTTTAGTACTTATTTAATCTCTGTGGCAACCCTGTGAGGTAGTTAGGTATAACTATTATACAATTGCTGCATAGAGAGGCAAAGTAACTCACCCATAGTCACACGCTAATTAAGTTGCACAGCCAGGATTGAGACATAAGTGTTGCAGCTCTAAAGTCTGTGCTATTAATTAGTAATATACTGTCTCAACCCTGTTTATGCTCCATCCAGCTACTACTTTGGGGTTTATCTAGGAGTAGAGAATGGAAAAAAAAAAAGGAGAAATGATCTGGAGTGGTTTCTAATAGTCCTGAAGAATAGAGGCAGTGTAATTACTGAGGCCAGTGGTTAATTATCCTCTTCTCACTTACTGACAGAAATTCTGTTGTCTCTTGTTTCTCTTCTCTAAATCTTATGAATTTGTCACATGAGTTTTTCTAGAGTATCTTAACTTCCCTGTATTATGTGACAGCATCTTAGCCTCAGACTGCATATCCTTTTCCACAATGCTCCATCTGAGAACACAGGTCAGATGCCTCATGATCTTTCCTAGTTTCCACCTCGTGTTGTTTCTAGCATCCTTCCTATAGATGTTGGGAGTCAGTCTTCAACAATGGTGGCAGTCTTAAGTGACTCTGTACCTCAAAGATCATTTATTCTTTGATGAATGAATTTTCCATTTTAGAAATCTTAGATTCCATTGTATATTACAGTATCTCTTCATATTAGTTACACACACCAGTGGGCCAGACTAGTTGAAGGTTGTCTGGACATTTTATTTTATGGCTTGGAAATTTTAGTGAAATTAATGAAGGAAACTTACAGGGATAATTAAGAAATAATTTGTGTTTAGCTTTAAAATGTGTTCATATGCTTATGTTTAAATAGAAGTTTAGTAGATCTTTAAATTGCACATCATATTTAATTTCAGCATAATGAAAATAATTTAAACAAATATGTCATCATAATGTATACTCTGTTGACAGCAGAGATTTTCCCCCCTTCTTCCTGTCTTTTCACTGCTACTACTACCCTCTTTTTTGTTAGAGACTAGCATTATTGAGGCTGTTTCTTAAAAAAAAAAAAAGTTTCTGTACTAAAATTCAGTACATTTAATTATTATATGGTAAAGATACTGATCTTTTTCACTGAAGAAAAAAAAGTCACTCCAAAATATAATCAAATCTCCTTCTCCTCTTCCCCCTCCACCCTCCCAACATAATTTCATCAGATGGTGATACTTCTAATGCCAGCTCATTACTAATGAATTACTGCCAGCTGGAAAGGAAGAAGAGAAAAGCTACTTGAGGTTAGCAATTTTTAACTTCAACACAACTTGCCCCTTCTAAAATCCAGCTTCTTTGCAGAAGAAACCTACAGTAAGGGACAGAAGCATCTAAATCATACCAAATTTAGAGGCGACAAGAGTTCTGAATTAGTTAGACTCATGAAAGTTTCCCTCAACACATGTTTATTTCTTTTTGTTAATATGTTCTGAGTGTTCGTTTTCTAGAGAGGAACTTTAGCCACTTTTTCCCTGTATTTCTAATAATAAACCTTGTTCTACATTCAGTTTATAAACTTGACGAAGTATGTTAGTGATCTTAATGTTTTTTGTTCTGCTTGAGCCTCTGAAAACATCCCATGTATAGTTTGATTTCAGTGTGTTTTTATTCTGTAAATGTGCATGGGTGACCTTTCACTATTGAACTTTGCATATTACATGCATCCATTACTTCATATTATAGTTGCATGAGCACTTATTAACAGGATTGGTAACAGAGTTATTACATAAGTTCTGGATAGTGAAAACTACTCCCTTATTGGCCACACTTCCAAGGATGGCACCTGAGTCCAAAGAATGATAGGACTGGTAAAAAATCTGCCCAATTCAGGGAGCCCTGCATGTTGTTTCTGTCAGACTGGAGGCTGTCTCAATGTGTGATAATGTAAATGATAAGCAGTTTTTGTTTTTTGGTGTTTTGTTTTGTTTTAGTTTGGTTCTTTAAAGAGTCTGGTGAAAGGGTACTACCTCTTTCAAAACTCTTCTGAAAATTATTTTCATCCATGTGTCTATCCATTTAAAAGTAATGAATTTTGTCCGGCTCTACACATTATTGTAGATACTAGAGATCTAACAGTGGAAAAAAACAACAAAACAAAAAATCCTGCTGATAGAACTTGTTATTCTTCTAGTAGAGGGTGATAAGTGAAATACATTATGAGTTAGGTGATCCACTCTATGGAGAAAAATAAAGCAGGGTAAGGGAATAGAGAGTGGGACATGACTTAAAATAGCAGTCGGTGTCTTCACTGAGAAGGTGACATATAAAAGGATCTCAAAGATGATGAGGTAACAAAATATACATCTAGAGGAAGACCATTCTGGATTGGTGAGATTTAGCAGGTACGAAAATTCGTAAGAAGATACCGTGAATACATTTTAGGTCCTATAATAATTTATAGTTAGTAAGAAATGATGAATTTTTTATTAGCTGTAAAAATGAAAATGCAGTCTGATTTTTAGGTAACTGAATCCTGGGAAAGTCAAGAGCCTTTTTTTTTTCTTCCAGTAAATGGCACCACCATGTATTTGAGTTTATTCACTCTTCCTGCCCACTAACATCAATAGCCAGTCTCTATCTAGTCCAGTATATTCTACCTTGTGTGTCATTTCTTTTCCCTCCTCGTAATTCCCAATGACAGTAGTTTGGTTTAGGTCTTGTCACTTTTCTCCTGGATTACTATTATATCATTTTTTTTGAGACAGAATCTCACTCTGTCGCATGGGCTGGAGTGCAGTAGTGTGATCTTGGCTCCCTGCAACCTCCACCTTCTGGATTCAAGCCATTCTCACATCTCAATCCTGAATAGCTGGGACTACAGGCATGCGCCATCGTGCCTAGCTAATTTTTGTATTTTTACTAGAGATGGGGTTTCATCATGTTGGCCAGGATGGTCTTGAACTCCTGACCTCAAGTGATCTGCCTGCCTCGGCCTCCCAAAGTGCTGGGATTACAGGCGTGAGCCGCTGCACCGGGCCTATTATGTCTTCTTAATCTCAAATTCATGTCTAAACCTCACTCACCCCCTACCAAGCCAAACATGCTATTGCTTTGCTACACTTTATTACAATTACCATCATCTTTTGTACAGTTGTATGAGGTAGAAAACCTTGAATTCTTTATTTCTTCCTCTGGATTGTTTCTTCATTTTCCGTATTTGTTCAATCATCAAATTTTATTGATTGATTATAGTTTTCCAGTGCCTCTGGAATTCATTTAACTCTACTTTACTCTCATTGGTCTTTTTAGGGGCCCTCATGTCCTCCTCCTTGTCTATTAAAAAAGCTTATTCCCTAACTCATTTCTCTTCCCCTAGTCTCTTTTGCCTGCATAATGAAGTTTATCATTTGCATTGATAACATTTTTTTTTCCCCAAAACAAAGTCCAAGCTCTCTGGCCTGGCATTTAGAACCTACTTTCTCCTTATTGTGAACACATCGAACCCACAATTCCTATTTAATGCCTTGGTTCCTTTGTTATTTGCTGTATTCAGTGTGACTCCCCTGCTATCTTTTTTTATGTAAGAAATTTATCTGACTTGGTTTTCAAGCTCAGGTCAGACATCTGTTGTACTCTATAAACCTTCTGCCCTCAACTCTCCTATATCCTCCCCTGTACCCAATAAATAACTGATCTGGCATGTGCGTTCCCATAGTACGTTTTAAAATTTTACACTAATTCTTGAATACCTTCTTATTTAAAAAAAAAATCCAACGAGAGATCTATAAAGATAAAAAGTAAAAAAAAGTGAACTTTGCTTTTTTAGATTCTAATCTCATTTCACTCTCCAGTTGTCCTATATCTCTTGAGTAAATAAATACCTAGGAATAGAATTGCTGGGCCATATCACGTGTCTAGTAATTTTAGATTGGATGTTAAATATTGTATTACATTATCCATTGTCTGATTTTTGTCCTTTTCCTTTAAAGAGTATTGAAGGTTGTTTTGGGTGGCAGTTAAGCTACTTGGAGATCTTACTGATCTTTTGAGGCTTTTTGTATGTTTTTTAGGATGGATTTAACTGTTAAGCTAGCTTAGCCCTTCTGAAATCGCCACTGAATGTCCTGGGTCTTTAACAAGGTCTCTCCATTCTGGCTAGTCAACTCTGAAATGTCTCCCAGTCCTATATGAACTGGGTAGCCAAAAACCCTAGCAGTCATTCTTTGCCTGTATTTATGGAGTGTCACTGTGTATTTGTGTAGTATTCAGTAAGACTCAGGGGAAACTCCTGCAGATTTCTAGAGCTTTTCTGTGTGTGTCTCCCACATCACTGGTGCTCTACTTCACAAATAGCTGCTTCTGCTTCTCTGAACTTTAATCTTTTTCTCCTAAACTTAACAAAGCTGCCATACTATGCTTGGGTTCTCTCTCCCTACATGAAGGACAAAATCTTAAGAGGTTAGAAGGTGACATCTGCCAGAAAACCTGTTTTCCTTCCCTCATGATATCGGTCCTGTGCTGCCTGCTGTCTCATGTCTGAATATGGTTGGTTGATCTGTTTTGTTCAGTTCTCTTGTTTCTGGTCACTAGTTTGGTACCAGGTACTCTATTAGTAGAATAATAAAATGACCATCTATGTGTCCATCAGTCAGTTTGAACAATTTTCAGTCTTTTTCCACTGGAGTATATTTAAGCACATCCAAGATACCATTATTTCATTTCATCCAGAAATATTTTTTATTATTGTGAGCATTCCAGTACACAATGGTGAATGCAAATGATGAAATATGAGGCCTGGAGTTTTGGGAAAAGAAATCGTTCTGAGCCTTTCCAGAATTACGGTTGGAAAACTAGAGCCTCTTAGTCCCAGAATTTACATAGGACTGCCAGAACTTTCTAGATCAAGCCTTACACATTTCAGAATCATCTCAAATGGGATTCATCCTCATTTATTGTATGCCTACTATCTGTAAAACACTTGCTATACACTGCTACTGAACATGCTAATGAATAATTGTTTAAAGTTAATGGCAATATAAAATAACAGATTGCCAGGTGAATATCTTGAAAAGTCATAATAGTATTTCAGGGTAAAGTGATTAGTTGTCAAGGGAAGTTTTGTAAATAAGGGGACTTGAGTTCTATACTTGGGAGAAAAGTCAGGACTTAGGTAAGTTATATTGCAAGGAAAAACACTGTAATTAATTGCGTTCTTGAAGTTTCTGTTCCCCCACACCCCAAATCTGTTAGGTTATTTGCCACATTATTCTTTTCTTTAACTGGCACTTAAAGCATTTGTTATCTCCTGCACAAAAGAATCTGTTCAAAGAAATGGCTATTGAATTTAATTGTGAGTCAGTTTTCTGCATCACCTGATCTAGCCCTCCAAAGCATACTTGACATGCTTTAAAAGCAGTCTTCTTTTAAGACTTTTATGTAGTTTTTATGCTACACTTGTGGGTATTGTGGTTTGATTTTTGTTTTTTACCAATTTGATGAGAAATTACTCCCCCCTCAATGTCCTGGGAAGTTTGACTAGTGGTTGACCCATCCCATAGAAACATTTTATGTTTTTCATGGCCCTTTAAGGGCCACTCATTAACCTGAATGCCTTATCATTCATTGGAATAGAAAACTGGGAGGGTTTACTTTTAATTATAAAAGTCAGTGTGTGTCAAATACATTAATAAAAGAAAACTGGCTTAGCTTCATTTTTCCTACTTTCTTATTTTTCTTAGACTTGCTATTACTACCTCAAATAAATATCCAGTTTAGAGATATGGAAAAAAATATGGCAATTGGAATCAGGGAGGCCCAGGTCCTAGTTCAGATTCTACTTTTTCCCAAGACTTTGGAAAAGCCACTTTCTAAAGTTGCTTTCTGTGCTGTGTGTCTATAAAATGAGAAAAATGAGTTATTATTAGATTCTTAATAAGTTGCAACTGGTATTGTTGCCTAGGTTGCCTTTTGAATTATGTAAATATAATCTGCCTCCATTGCATGTTTAAGACAATTTATATGTGTTTAGAAAAGAAGGGAATTCTAGTTCGTTAACTGCGAGGTTTTAGAGTGAACTAGAATTTGAAGAATGACAAAACTTTAAGAAGTTGCCAAAAAATACAGGTGTACTTGTTCAAAAGCAAGTCTCAGATTGAGTCATACATCAAATGTAAGCAATAACAGACTTGACTCCTCTGGGGAATTTTGGCAGAGTATTCATTTATACAATACTTGAAAATTCCAAGTATTTACAAAGGTAGCTTATTTAATATAGTGTGAAACTCATTACATCATATCCTTGAATAATGTCATAATATCGATGAGGGAAAAAAATTGATCCCTGGCCAGGGCCACTGTCAATCTGGAATTTTCATATTCTCCCTGTGTCTGTGTAGCACTGTGGTTTCCTCCCACATCCCAAAGATGTACACTTTAGGTGAATCGGCGTCTGCATGGCCCCAGTCTGAGTGAGTGTGGGGTATGTGTGTGAGTGCGCCCTCCAGTGGAATGACATCTGTTTCAAGGTGGGCTTCAGTTTTGGCCCCGAGCTGCTGGAATGGGCCCTAGCCACCTGTAATTCTGAACTGGAATTAATGCGTAAATGTTTTTATTCATCTTTCTTAAATGTATGTATAGCTTACATTTATGTCAATGTCTTTTTTTTTCAAAAAACTGTTTGTATATTGCATATATAAATAAAATATAAAAGTAACATTTTATAAAACTTTCTAGAGAGACAAATTCCACACAAGTGGTAAGGGCAACCTCGTGTCTCTAGATTTGTTCTGTTTCATAAATTGGATTTTAATGAATCCTATGTAAATCAATTTTGTAAATAAAGTGTAATTGTTGGATTTTCACATCTTAGATTTTTGCAATTTTATCAGATTTACAACACTTTCTGATATCTGTTCACTCTGATTCTGAAACTAAATTATATTATTGGATTTCATACACAGTATTAAAATAGGTGGCGGTTTACCAAGATTAAACTTTAAAGCATATTTGAAAGTTGTCCATCTATAAATAAGACAAATTGTCTACAGAATTAGCTTTATATAGCCAGTAATGTGTAAACCTCTTGGCTCTAAGTACTACAACAACTTAGAATGCATTAAGAAAACTGTCACACGATCTGAAACTGCGTTAAAAAAAATTCCCTTTTTTTTTTTTTTTTTTTACTGGTTTCTTGTCTCTCAGGGTCACAGTTCTCATGGGCTTCCCCCACCCTACCCCACCAAGTTTCCTTCATTGACATTTCTGTTCTTTCCTTGACAAATTCTGCCATGGCTTGTGGGGAGACCACCTGATTAACCAGTACGGAACTGGGAATGACTGACAATTCTTAGCTAGTTCTATAAATTTTGTTAGTTTGTTTTTCTTAGCCCCAGTTAATCTCAAATAGATAGAAATTTAGAACATTATTGAGGGGATTATAATGGGATTAATCCCTTTTGCCTCTCCCGTAATGTATTCAGCTGTTTCATTTCTTTTTGTTCATATGCGATTTTGTGTTTTCAAAGTAAAAAATCAGAATATTTATTTAGCGTTTACTTTGGCTTAAAATATTCAATTTATTAAAGCTTCAAAATAATAACTGTAGTTCAGACTTTTAAGTTCCATCTACAAATCTTAAAAATCTATTTGTAAATCTAGCAAATTTCAACACTTTTAGAGGGGAATCTTACAAATTAAATTCTCTTATGTGTATTAATGTATATTTATAAATATGCCTTATAAATATATAATAAACTATATATTTTGTTTCTTTTTAAAACACTTGAATTGTCTAGCAAGCTTTGTACCATTTTATGAGCAGGTATTTCTGCCAAAGCATGATATATGCATTGTGTAAACACCTTCATTCTACACAATTGCAAACTAAAACAAAGCTTATGGAAAATCGTTGGAACAGATCACTTAAGACTTCCTATAACTTTGAACTAGAGGAGTCACAAATAATAATCTTAATAAAAGTTAGAAGATACTAAGTTTTTTCTTTTCCATGTAGTTTCACAAAGGCAAGTTATAAATATATATATATTTTTTCAAATAAGTTTAATTTCCTACTGCTTCCCTACTCTTCACATTCTTTTCCCCAGTTACCCTACCTAACTTTTAGTTCAGATTCTTCTCAGAATCATATGGTCAAAGTCTGGTGTTTAATTTCCCTTCATGTTTCTTCTCAAAATTTATCAAAACTACCACTGTGACTTAAATTGGCTGTGTTCTATTTCATTAGTGCAACTAAACAATAACTTGTTATACTCCATCTGTGGTGTAACTGTGGTATAGTTGGCTCTTCTGTTTGAGACCTATAGAAAAGTTCTGAATGTTTTTATTCTTTTCATGAGTGGATGTGTACATAGCACTCCTGATGGAGATATTTATCCTGTTTATGGGCATCTGTATTTAATCCTTTGCAGTATATTGATTTAAATGCAAAGTGTTTGGGCGGGGTGAGGTGGCTCATGCCTGTAACCTTAGCACTTTGGGAGGCCCAAGGCAGGTGGATCACTTGAGGTCGGGAGTTCAAGACCAGCCTGGCCAACATGGCAGAACCCCGTCTCTACTAAAAATACAGAAATTAGCCAGTGTGGTAATCCCCGCTCCTCAGGAGGCTGAAGCAAACTGCTTGAACCGGGAGGTGGACATTTCAGTGCGCCGAGATTGCGCCACTGCACTCCAGCCTGGGTTACAGAGCAAGACTCCATTTAAAAAAAAAAGTTCAGTTACATTTTCTCTTGAAAATTCAGGGGTTTTTTTGTATCCATCTTCCTTACCTTGTATACTTTAACTTAACTTTTGCTCTGTATAATTCGTACCATAACATTGGTGTGAATATGGTAGGTAATGTATATCAAATCTGTTATCTGTTTTTGCACACAATCTATGCTTTTCGTGAGAAAACCAAGGTAATTAAAATATTGAAGCTGGTTAGTTTCTTAAGCACATGACTGGAATCAAAAGTACACTGAGTAACTATTAACATTTAATAAACTCAAAATGTCAGAAAACACAGGCGCATACATCCCACTTATACAGGGATCCACGTATTAAGCATCATCAATTTCCTGGAATAGCTAAGATTCAGGAAATAAGGCCTCAAAGGGGACACTGAGCAGCCAAAATGGATGTATTCATCCCATTGATGAGGTGTTCCTCATCTTTTACTCATTCAAGACATTTGTTTGTTTGGGGCTATATACAAGGCAATAGTGTGAATTAGAGTTGATTTTTTCCCAGTCTGAAGCTCATAGTTTATTAAGGGGACAAAAGTTAAATTCAGATAATATCAAATACACTGTAAAAGTGACGTGTACTATAAAGGAGCTACAGATAAAGAGCTTTTGGGAGGCAGTTGAGAAGGGGAACATACTTTCAGTGTATTGTATTGTAAAGAGAGTAGCATCTGAACTGAGTCATGAGGTATATTAGTCTATTCTCAAACTGGTATAAATAAACGCCTAAGACTGGATAATTTATAAAGAAAAGAGGTTTAATGGATTCACGATTCTGCAGACTGCACAGGAAGAATGGCTGGGGAGGCCTCAGGAAACTTATAGTCATGACAGGAGAAGGGGAAGCAGGCACCTCTTAAGTGGCCAGAGCAGGAAGCTGGGGAGAGGTGCTGCACACTTTTGTTTTTTTGTTTGTTTTTGTTTATTTGAGACAGAGTCTCGCTCTGTTGCCAGGTTGGAGTGCAGTGGCACCATCTCGGCTCACTGCAAGCTCCGCCTCCCAGGTTCAAGCAATTCTCCTGCCTCAGCCTCCCGAGTAGCTGGGACTACAGGCACACACCGCCTTGCCCAGCTAATTTTTTTTTTTGTATTTTAGTGGAGACGGACTTTCACCATGTTGCCCAGGCTGGTCTCGACCTCCTGAGCTCAGGCAGTCCACCCACCTCGGCCTCGCAAAGTGCTAGGATTACAGGCGTGAGCCACTGCATGCAGCTGTGCTACACCTTTTTAAACAACTAGATCTCATGATAACTTACTATCACAAGAACAGCACCAAAGGGGAAATCACCCTCATGATCCAGTCACCTCCCACCAGGCCCCACCTCCAACATTGGGGATTACAATTTGACATAAGATTTGCACAGGGACACAGACCCAAATCATGTAATTCCACCCTTGTCCTGTCCCCAAATCTCATGTCTTTCTCACATTTAAAATACAATCATGCCTTCACAAGAGTCCCCCAAAGTCTGAACCCGTTCCAGCATTAATCAAAAGTCCGAAGTCTCATGTGAGACAAAACTAGTCCCTTCTGCCTATGAGCCTGTAAAATCAAAAAAACAAGTTAATAACTTCCAAGATACAATGGGAATGTAGACATTGGGTAACACTCCCGTTCCAAAAGGGAGAAATCAGCCAAAAGAAAGGGGCTGTAAGCCCCGTGCAGATCTGAAATGCAGCAGGGCAGTCATTAAATCTTAAAGCTCCAAAGTAACCTCCTATGACTCCATGTCTTACGTAGCATTAAGTACATTTACAATGTTTTGTACAACTATCACAATTATCTAGTTCCAGAACTTTTACATCACTCTGAGCAGAAACCATGGATTCATTAAGAAGTCATTCCCTGTTCTCTACTGCTCCCAACCCCTAGAACCATACATTTGTTTCCTGTCTCTCTCTGAATTTACCTATTCAGGATACACTGTATAAATAGAATAATACAGCATGTACCTTTTGTGTCTTATTTAATTTCTGAATACTTGTATACATGGAATCACACACTGTGTACTTTTTGTGTCTTAATGTAATGTTTTCAAGGTTAATTCATGTTGTAGCATGTATCAGTACGTCATTTCTTTTATGGCTGAATAATGTTTTGTTATGTGGATTTACCACAGGGTGTTTATCCATTAATCAGGTGATGGACATTGAGGTTTTTTTCACTTTTTGACTATTGTGAACAGTCCTGCTATGACTAGGAGTGTTCATAGCAATTGTTCATGTACAATTCGTATTTAAACACCTGTTTTCAATTCTTTTTGGGTATATACTGGGAAGTAGAATTGCTAGGTTACGTGGTAATTCTGTGTTAAACTTTTTGAAAAACTGCCAGACTATTTTCCCACAAGTCATTCATGATGGTTCTGGTTTCTCCACATCCTCATCAACACTTGTTATTTTCTGTTTTTTTTATCCCAGTGAATGTGAAATAGTATCTCATTATGGTTTTCATTTGTATTTCGCTAATGATTAATGACATTGAACATACTTTCATTTGCTCTTTGGCCATTTGTGTATCTTCTCTAGATAAATATCTATTCAAGTCTTCTTCCCACTTTTTTTTTTTCTTTTTTTTTTTAGAGAAAGATTCTTGCTCTGTCATCCAGGCAGTGGCACAATCATAGCTCACTGCATCCTTGATTTCCTGGCCTCAAGCAATCCTCTCACCTGAGTCTCCAGAATAGCTGGGACTACAGGCATGCACCACTACACCTGGCTAATTTTTAAATTTTTTGTAAAGATGAGATCTCACTATGTTGCTCAAGCTAGTCTTAAACTCCTGGGTTCAAGCAGTTCTCCTGTCTTGGCCCCCCAAAGTGCTAGAATAACAAGTATGAGCCACCGTGCCCCTTCTTTTTAATTGGGTTGTTTATCTTTGTCTGAGTTGTAAGTCGTCTTTATATATTCTGGATACTAGATCCTTCTAAGATACATGATTTTCATATTTTTTTTCTCATTCTCCGGGCTTTTTACTTTCTTGGTAGTATATTTTGCACAAAAAAGTTTAATCTTGATGACATCCAAT
>NW_016806691.1:870803-888295 GCF_001698545.2 Rhinopithecus bieti
AAAAAAAAAAAAAAAAAAAAAGGGTGGAAAGGAAAGGCCTTAGCTTATATATATATATATATATGGTTCCTTATAGTTTTCTGATATCTAGAAAACAATTGCCAAATGAAAGGCCATGACAATTTACCCGTATATTTTCTTCTATTTTGTAAGAATAGTTTCAGCTCTTATATTTAGAGTTTTGATTCATTTTGAATTATTTTTTACTTATGGTGTGAGATAAGGATCCAACTTAATTATTTCGTAAATGGCTATTCAGTTGTCTTAGTACCATTTGTTAGAGAGAATGTTGTTTCCCCTGTTGAGTGCACTTGGCACCCTTGCCAATAATCAGTTGACCGTAGGTGTATACGTTTTTTATTAGGCTCTTAATTCTATTCTGTTGATCTTTATGTCTGCCCTTGTATCATTACCAAACTGTGTTGGATATTGTAGCTTTGCAGTAAGTTTTGCAATCAGGAAATGTGAGTTCTCCAACTTTGTTCTTCTTTTCAAGATTATTTTGGCTCTTCAGGGTTCCTTGCCTTTCCATATGAATTTTAGGATCAGCTTTCCCATTTCTTTTTTTTTAAAAAAAAAGAACATTGGGATTTTGGTAGAAATTGCATTTAATCTATACCTATAACAATATTAAATATTCCATTCATGAACAAAATATACCTTTCCAATTTCTTAGTTCTCCCTTAATTTATTTATGCATACAACTCTTACTCATCCTTGGGTCAGTTTATTCCCTAGTATTTTATTCTTTTTGATGCTATTGTAAATGGAGTTGTTTTCTGAAATTTTTGTTGCTAGTATAGAGAAACATATATGATTTCTGTGTTGATCATATACTGCAACTTTGATAAATTTATTAGCTCTAATAACTCTTCTGTGGATTCTTTAGAATTTTCTATATATACTGTACTATTATGACATCTTTGAATAAAGAGAGTCCCATTTTTTCCGTTTGTGTTGGATGACTTTTCTTTTTCTTACCTGATTGCTGTCTAGAATGCCCAGTATTATGTTGACTGGAAGTAGTGAGAGCAGCATTCTTGTCTCATGCCTGATCATAGAGGGAAAACTTTCAGTCAGTAAACAGTCATTTACTGTTGAGTAAGATGTTAGCTGTGCACTTTTTCATATGTGTCCTTTATCATTTTGAAAAAGCTCCCTTCCTTTCCTAGTTTGTTGAGTGTTTTTATCTTAAAAGATTATTACTATTTTTTCAGATGTTTTTTCTGCATGAATTGAAATCATTCTGGGATTTTTCCCCTTTATTCTATTAATGTGATTACATTGTATTACATGGATTTTCATGTGTTGAACTACCATTGTATTCTTGGGCTAAGCCCACTTGGTCATGGTGGATAATCCTTTTAATATGCTACTGGATCCAGTCTAGTAATATTTTGTTGAGGATTTTTTTTCCATCTATGTTCATAAGGTATATTGAGCCATGGTTTCCTTTTCTTGCAGTGTCTTTGTCTGACTTTGGTATCGGGGTAATGCTGGCCTCATAGAATGAATTAGAAGTCCAGGGATGGTGGCTCACGCCTATAATCCCAGCATTTTGGGAGGCCAAGGTGGGCAGATCACGAGGTCAGGAGATCTAGACCATCCTGACCACCATGGCGAAACTCCATCTAAAAATAAAAAAATTAACTGGTCGTGGTGGGCACGTGCCTGTAATCCCAGGTACTCGGGAGGCTGAGGCAGGACAATTGCTTCAACCAGGGAGTCAGAGGTTGCAGTGAACTGAGATTGCGCCACTGCACTCTAGCCTGGTGACAAAGCAAGACTCTAAAAAGAAAAAAAAAAAGAAGAAGGAATGAATTAGAAAGTGTTCCCTCTTCTTACCTGTTTTTTTTTTTTTTTTTCAATAACATCTTGAGAAGGATGAATGTTCATTCTTATTTAAATATTGTATAAGTCACTAAGCCACCTGGTTTTGGGCTCTTCTTTATTGGGAGGTTTTTGATTACTGACTCAATTTTGTTACTTGTTACAGGTCTATTCATATGTTTTATTTCCTCTTGAGTCAGTTGGGAAATTTGTGTGTTTCTAGGAATTTGTCCATTTAACATAGGTTATCTAACTTGTTAGCATTCAGTTGTTTACAGTATTCTCTTATAAGCCATACTGTTTTTTTGTATGGTCAGTAATAATATTCTCACTTTCATTTCAGACTTTTAGAGTCTTCTCTCTTTTTTCTTAGGTTTTTCAAGTGTATTGTTTTCAAACAACCAACTCTTTATTTAATTGATTTTCTCTATTATTTTCTATTCTCAATTTCATGTACAGCCACTCTAATTTTTATCACATCCATCCTTCTGCCAGCTCTTTTACTAGTTCCATAAGGTATAAAGTTAGGTTATTGATTTGAAATCTTTTTTTTAATGTAGGCATTTTAGCTATAAATTTCCCTCGGAGGACTTCATTCACTGTATCCCATAATGTTGCATTTGTATTTTCATTAGTTTCAGAGTATTTCCTAATTTCCCTTTTGGTTCTTCTTCGAGTCATTGATTGTTTTAGAGTGTATTTTGGATTTCCACATATTTGTGATTTTTCTAGTTTTACTGATTTTTAGTTATATTCCATTTGGTTAGAGAAGATACTTTATATGCTTTCAGTCTTTTAAAATTTATTAAGACTTTTGTGTGGTTTAATACCCATTCTGTCTTGGAGAATGTTCCATGTGCATTTGAGAATAATATGTATTCTGCTGTTGGGTGGCATATTCAGTATGTGTCTTAGGTCTAAGTGGTTTATATAGTGTTACTTAAATTCTCTATTTCCTTATTTTCTGCCCAGTTCTATCCATTATTGAAAGTGGGGTATTGAAGTCTCTAACATTATTACAGATCTATTTCCCCCTTCAGTTTTGTGTTCTTTCTTCATGTATTAATATTTTGTGGCTTTGATGTTATATTTGTATCTATTTATAGGTGTGGTATCTTCTTGCTAGATTGACTGTTTTATCATTATAAAAATCCTTTGTCTCTTGTGATAGTTCTTAAAGTCTTTTGGGTTTTTTGTTTGTTTGTGTATTCGTTTGTTTCTGATTTTACCATAGCCACCCTGTCTTGGTTACTATTTGCATGGAATATATTTTTCCTTCCTTCTACTTTCAGCTTGTTTCCTTGAATCTAAAGTAATTCTCTTGTAGACAACTAATTATAAATGGACTCATTTGGTTTCTCTGAATCCATTCTGAGAATGCTTGCCTTTTAATGAATGCATTTAATCCATTTACATTTAAAGTACTTACTGATAAAGAAGGATTTCTGCCATTTTGCTATTTGTTTTCTATTATGTCTGTATCTTTTTTGTTCCTGGGTTCCTCCACTACTGCCTTTTTGTTGTTGTTGTTGGTTTGATTTTTTTGCATTGTACCATTTTGACTCCTTTCTTATTTCCTTTTTTGTACATGTTTTCGTTATTAATGGTTACCTTGGGGATTAAATTAACATCTTGCATGTACAACAGCCTAGTTTGAAATAATACCAACTAAGCTTCAATAATATCTCAAAACTATGTTCCTGTACATCTCCCTCCCTCCCTTTTTATGTTGTTGTTATCACAAATTACATCTTTATACATTGTGTGACTGTTAACATAGATGTATAATTGCTCTTTTATGCACTTGTCTTTTGAGTCATATAGGGGGAAAAAGGCAGATTTCTGAAACAAAAATATAATACTGCTGGCTTTTATATTTACCTGTGTAATTACTTTTACCAGTGTTCTTTATTTTCTCACATGGCTTTGAGTTATTGCCTCTTGTCTTTTCAGGCTGAAGAACTTCCTTTAGCATTTCTTGTAGTTCAGGTCTACTTGTGACAAATTCCCTCAACTTTTTGTTTACCTGGAAATTCGGTAATTTCTTTTTTGTTTTTGAAGGATAATTTTCTAGATATTTCAGCACTTGAAATATGTCATCCCACTGTTTTCTGGCCTCCATGGTTTCCTATGAAAAGTTGGCTGTCAGTCTTACTTGGGATCTCTTGTATGTGAAGAGTCACATACATCTCTTGCTGCTTTCAAGATTCTCTTTGTTTTTTGACAGTTTGAACATAATGTGTCTCTGTGTGCAACTTTTAAAATTTATCCTACTTGGAGTTTCTTGGATGAAAGACTTGTTTTTCTCAAATTTGTAAAGTTTGTAACCATTATTTCTTCATATATTCTCTTTTCTCTCTCCTTGCCTTTGGACTTCCATCATACAGACAGGCATTGTTATTTATGATGTTGTTCCCATAAGTCTTTAAACTGTGTCTATTTTTTTTCATTCTTTTTTCCTGTTTCGCAGATTGCATAGTTATTGAAATCACTCATGTAGAATAGTCACAAGCTGTTAATTTGTTGAGTTTTACAGGACAAAAATCTAACAATTGTCAGTTACTATATTAGTCAGTATAGGTTAAATCTCCACAGTAGAGGATTAAAAACAGAACATGTACCAAGTGTTGGCTCTTAAATTTTCTGTTCAGAAGTGACACAAATCACTTCCCCTCATATTTTATAGGCCAAAGTAAATCATGTGGCCACACCTAATTTTAAGAAGGCAAGAAACTGCAGTTCTGCTGTCTGTCCAGATATGAAAAACATTAACATTTACAGTGTGTGTTCCCTTCCCTACCCCATCCCCAATCCATTCTTTAGCATTTGTTCCATTATTTCTATGTGCAGACAGAGGTTATTTTGTTAGTCTCTTTAACTCTATAATTTTCAGTTGCTTAGAGCCTTAAATATTAGAGCTTGATTATCAGCTCCCTTACTTTCTTAGCTTTGTGACCAAGAGCACAGTTCTCAATATTTGTTAAGTTTCAGTTTTCTCTCTGGAAAAGTGGAGATAATTCCTGTCTCAAAAGATTACAAATGATCAGTTGAGATAATGTGTATAGAATGTTTTGTACACTGTTTCATACATAGTAAATACTCTATTCCTGTTCTCCTGGCATTTGGTGCTCTCATAATCTGGCTTCATCTTCTTCTTCTAGCCTCATCTTCTGTGACTCTCTTCCAATCATCTGATGCTGTACCTTATCAAATTATAGTTGAACTCTAAAATATTTTTATCAGAAAGTCAGAATTTTTTTGTTACTATAATTTTTAAAAGTTTGCTCTATTTTAGTATGTTTGGAAGACAGGATGGAAACTTTCCTGCCAGATGTAGCTCTAATTTTATAATGGAAGTCATGAAGAAATTAGGATTTACTTAAATTTGCTTTAAAGTTCTTATAATACTTGTAATAAATGAGGTATTCATATAAAGAAAAACACGGTTTCCAGTTTTAAGACAGGTAATGTGGTTTCCATTCTTTCTCTTGATAATCACCAACAGAAAAAAAGTTGAAATAATATTTCCATCTTTAATCAAAACTAGAGGTGTCTCCAACCCTTGAGCTAAAAATCCAAAGGGAAGAAGTAAATAACTAAGGAAGACCATCAAACTTGAGTGCTTAAGAACCTACAGGATACTGATAAAAAGCACCTTGTTTTACCTGCAAACTCAGAAAGGCTCAGGGATTAGATGGACTAGTACTACAGAATATAGAAGTGAGGCAGGAGCTATCAACATAGAGATTGCTTGAAAACTCTGAATAAGGATTCCTGTGTTCCCACCTCACAGGAAATATACTGTCTGGTTTAACAATATGTATTTAACAGTAGGACAAGAGTGAGATGCTAAAGTTGTCATAGTGCCTCCTTACCCTGCTTGGCTCCAGACTTCTGTCTTTCGCACTTTGATATACCAGGCAGCTTTGAGGGATCCTTCCTGGAGAAATGGAACCACTGAAGAAAAACTGCTCAACGGGTACTAGTATTTGAAGACCCCAACAAAAAAGCTGGCTGGCTACTACCCTGCTGAAGTCCACGAATTGGCAGCCTGCGGACACGTAGTCACCTTTTTGTTGTTAACCTCTAAAATCAGAACAAAGGACTAAATGTTGTTAACCATCTTAGGAAAGTTTCCAATGTAACTTAGAAACACATACCAGAAAAAAGGAACTTAAAGTAAACAGATAATTGAGGGAATGAAAACACCTCGAGGAAATAATTAACAACCTTAGTCAAATTTTGGCTAATCATACAAAGCAGGATGGTTTAAGAAAACAAGGGGAGTGGATGAGAAAATTCTCAGAATGAAAAGTACAATAGTAGAAGTATATTCAGTAAAAGCATTGAAAGAAACAGTTGAGGAACTTTCCTGGGTATAGAATAAAAGACAAAAATAAGAGAGAAAAGAGAAAATTCGAGTTTAATATGAGGTTTAATATCTAACTGACCAGGAGTTGTAGAAAGAATAGGGAATGGCGAAGCTTATTATTATTATTATTATATTATGGAAACAAAACATGCAAATTTCCTAGAGTTTAAACTAAATATATCAGTAGATTGAAGAGGTCTAGCAAGTGCTCAATGCAGTGATAAATATTCACATACTTGTAGAAAAATTAATTGTTCTGAAATTTCAGAACCCACTGGATATAAAAAGAAGATGCTAGGTACTTCAGAGGAAAATGAGCTAGTCTGTGAATAGGAATGTCATCGAATTCCACAGTCACACTTGAGAATCTAAAAGGACACGTACCCAATGTACTTAACTCTCAGATTCAAAAGTTGTCAACATCCCCCTATCCCCATGCATGCATGCTTTTTAAATATTAAGGCAACTTCCTTGTACTATATCATTCAACTCTAAATGCTTCTGTTTTATCTGTAATAGGTAGACATTTTAAGGAAACCAAACCACAATATTATTACACCCAACAGTATTAACAATAGTTTATTAATGTCATCAAATAGCTAATCTGTGCTCAGTTTTCCTATTTTAACTCAGAGCTGTTATTTTAGGAGTTGGTCTGTTCAAATCAGGACACATGTCTTAAGTTTCCACTAAAAGGAGTCTACCTCTGTGTTGTTTTTTGTCTTAAGCTTTCTAGCCCTATTTGAATTTTAACGTCTGTGTATATATTACTTTGGAAAATAAAATTTAACTTTAAAACCAGATATATTAATACATGGAAGACATCTCAGTAAATCATCATAGGCTGTGTGTTCAGCAGTTTAAATGTGACTCCTAAAAACTTAATTACTTCCATGTCCTTTTTACAGGCTGTCACATCAGTCAGACATGTTAGTTGAACATGAACCTGTATGGTTAAACATTAGCTAGTTTAGTCGTTTAGACTTAGAAGGAATTAAGTACTCCAGATCATAGCAGTAGCAGGATGGAATGGTAATAAGTCACAAAACTTTTATAATAAAAATAGTCTGTAACTAAAAAATAAGCAAGAAGGAAAACTAAAAAATGAGCATCAAAATATATTTCACAAAGCCGGGATTTGAAAGCTATTGGATTTGTTTGCCTCTTTGTGCATATTTTAATAGTATTGACAAATTAATTTACAGGACTGTACTTGACTGGAAAGGGAGAGATGATATCAGCAGGCTAATTGTTGCCACAAGTGATAGCTGATGGTGAGAGACAGATAACTGTTAAATTCCAACACAGGCACTGAAGAAGATACTGGTCTACTATGCCATGTGAAGATAAAGAATACAGAACAGCCTGTAGTCCTTTGAAGGGTAGTGTGTGACAGTTCAGTTAAGTTGGCATTGACCCAGCACTCTGCTGCAGCTGTTTAATGCCAGGGATTTAAAATTTTAGGTATTTTGTTATTTATTACTAAGTAACTTGCGAAACATCTCCTAATTGCACCCTTGAATTTCACCTTAATTCTGATACATACCCAAAGAATAGGAATCAAGGATAAGGTGTGGAGTAAGTAAAGATGAAGCTACACGATTTGGACCACTGGGACAGGTACTATATAGAATGATACATTTTTTTTTCCCATAGTTGCCCACCTTGGAAAGGGCCCTCAGTAATTTTAAACAAAATGCCTGTTGGTTCTCTTTAGAGTTAGTTCACTTTTATTTCAAATGTGTTTTTTTTCTCAGATTCTCTGCTCTTCTCCTTCCCACCTTCCTAACACAAATTACATTGGTCAAACATTTATTTCCAATTGATAAGTAGATGTGTCTGCTATAATAGAATTTAAGTCTGTTTTTCATTTGAGAATCTGAAGGATGAATACCTGATTTGTAAGTTTGATTTCATTTACTTTATTTGATTGGATGTATATTAGCCACAGAGTGGAGGCAAATTCAATATCTTTCTTTAACTCTATGATGTTTCTTTTAGAGGAAGTCCACAAATGAAGGGGACACCCCATTTTAAGGAAGAACAGTGTGCTCCAGCATTAAATTTAGAGATGAGGAAACTACTGGATTTACAAGCACCCATCATGAGGTACAGTACTTTGGTTAAATTTGACATTGTGTGATGACAGTAAACAATGTAGTTGGTAAATCCCTTGACCAACAGGAAAGTTAGTTTAATTTCTTTTAATTCAAGATAACTTTTTAGTTCTGGAAATGCTTGATTAACCCTTATAAGACATTGGAAGTTTTGCAGATGGCACATTATACTTAAGTTATTATAATAACGCTCATAAATTGAATATACCAACTATAATCTTATTTTGAAATTTATATTTTATAAGGTCTAGAATTGTTTGAGTGATAACAGTCCATATTTCCCAAAACAATACTGATGAAGGCACACAAGTTGAGGAAAAGAGAAAGTGCCTTTGTTTCCAAAGTTGTCTTAAGCTTCTGGGAAGTTTATGTACACTTGGAAGAAAGTTACGCTTTTTCATCCAAGTATGAATAAAGGTTTTATGACAAAGTGGCCAGAAATACCAGAATACCAAAAATCTATTTTATACCCATTGGTAGAAAAAAATAAGGACTCTTACCTACAATTTGGCTTTATTTCTTTAATTGTTGTTCCACTATTGATGTTTTAGTTGTCACTTAGTTTAGCTGCATATCTTTTCCATTGTGTAGATGTAAGAAAATTTACTTAAATGACACTCAGCTGTAAAAACATTGAGGACATTCTTTATGGAAAAAAAGCTTTCTGAATATGTTGTTGGGTGAAAAAAATAAAATGCATATGTTGCTACTGTTTGTTTTTAAAAGGGAGATGAGGGGTCTCCATCTTGTTTAAAAGAGAACATGTATTTTTCTGGAAGAATACATAAGAAACTGGGGATGAGAACTGAGTAGCTATGGGACAGGTTTAGGGGAAAAGCTATTGTGTATTCTTTTTTAATATTGAACTATGTAAATGTATTGAATTATATGAATGTAATGCTAATTTTAAAAAATCCCTCTGATTCACAGTTCTAAGAAAAGGTTTATTTCACCATTTCTCTTGTTAGAGTACTGTACAGAATGATATTGGAACATATTAAATAAAACTATGCAAGTGGCTGGGTATTGTCCATCCCTTCATATCTTATTCTCATAGAAAAGAACAGAATTATTATTTGCTTAAATGTAATCAGTGTTACAAAAGATTGAGTTCAAGTTACTCATCGCCTTGGTCAGAAGGTTATTCATCACTTCACATTTTATTTATTTCAGCATGGGAATCACTTTCAAGAAAGTAACTTGATACATAAGGAATTCTGAGTGTCTGTAGGTACCAAAAAGGGTGGAATGGTACAGGCTTGGTTTTCTACCTCTATCTGGTGGGAAACCTTGTATGGTGCATGGAACTAGAATAGAAAAAGAGCCAAAAAAAAAAATTCTGCCATCTTGTCCAAGTTTAACCTGTCAGGTGCTAGGTTTTAATCTATGAATTTAGGTGGTTGGAAATCTGTAAGGTTTCTCTCAAAACTCCAGTGGAATAATTGCATTTCAGAACAAAGTTATCAGCACCTGAAACACATAACTGCTGGAAATTTGAAATTTCCTATAGAATTTGAATTGAGTGAGAAGACATGAAACTTAGATTTTTATAACCAATTGTTTTCCCTCCTATCACCACAAATGTAAGTCAGATAAGGCTAGGGATATTGGTTATGCTGTTGCTTATAGAAGTAAGAGTACTATCTCATCTTTTATTTTTGATTGAAGAAAAAATATGATTAATGTTAAGCATCTAACTTTTGTTATTGAGGATAGAGAATGTTTAGAAGGTAAAAACATAATTTTAATAAGAGTTTTCCCTCCCCTCCCCTTCCCTCCCTCTCTCCCCACTCCTCCAACAGGGTCTCACCTTGTCACCCAGGCTGAAGTGCAGTGGCATGATCACAGCTCACTGCAGCCTCAGCCTCCTGGGCTCCAGTGATCTCACCTCAGCCTATCAACTAGCTGAGACTACAGGCACATACCACTACACCATGCTAATTTTTTGTACTTTATTGTAGAGATAAGGTTTCACCATGTTGTTGAGGCTGGTCTCAAACTCCTAAGCTCAAGCGATCTCCCCTCCTTGGCCTCTCAGAGTGCTGGGATTACAGGTGTTGAGCCACCACGCCCAGCCAAGATCCTAAATTTAAACATAAATTTAACACACACACATACCTGGGATACCACATAGCTCTCATAAAATTCATGAAGTCAATGATTGAAGAGACTCTCTAAGGACATAACTTAGAGTAGATTTACATAAATTTTTAAATGTACTCATTAACAGTTGTGATATTAAAAATGTTTCAGAACCGGGCTGGGCACAGTGGCTCATGCCTGTAATCCCAGCACTTTGGAAGACCAAGGCGGATCATGAGGTCAGATCATGAGGAAGGGCAGATCATGAGGTCAAGAGTTTGAGACTAGCCTGGCCAACACAGTGAAACTCTGTCTCTACCAAAAATATAAAAATTAGTCTGGCGTGGTGGCATGGGCATGTATTCCCAGCTCCTTGGGAGGCTGAGGCACAAGAATTGCTTGAACCCGGGAGGCAGAGGTTGCAGTGAGCTGAGACTGTGCCACTGCACTCCAACCTGGGCAACAGAGACTGTGTCTCAAAGAAACCAAAAATTTAAGAACCAATACAGCATGGAAAGACATGGGTTATATTAGTTATCGAACAGGGTTCTGACATCGCCCTACTATGCCAATAATGAATCCTTCAGTTGGCCAGATTTTTCTGAGGGAGGGGATTCAGTTGTAGCAAACACTTGGGTGCCTTGGGGCAGTCTATTTACCAGCCTTTATAGAAATACTAGTATTTTAACAACTGACACCAGCTTTTTTATTTCTAAATTTTTTTAGAGATGGTGGTCTCACTGTGCTGCTCAGTTGGTCTCAAGCTCCTGGGCTCAAGTGTTCCTCCTGCCTCAGCCTCCTAGTAGCTGGGATTACAGGCACAAGCCACCACGCCTGGCTCAGCCTTTGTTTTAACACGTTTGTCTACTTTCGATTAAATGAGAAGGATATATCTGTCTCTTCCTATGGATTATTTATTATGTTTATCACAGTTTTTAAAAAGTCATTATCTGCTATTTCCAATATGAAGATTATCTGTAAGTCTATTTATATTGATGGATTTTTCTCTTGATTCTAGGTTACATTTTCGTGTTTATTCACACATCTGGCCAGTCATTTGTTTGTTGCAGCATTGCTGATTATCATGTTGTAGAGATTATGAACTCTTAATTTTGTCAGACGATTGTTGAGTTTTTGTCTATCAGGTAGTCAGATTACTGGAGTGTAACTTTTATTTCTGTCATATACAGTGATTTTCTAGGGAGATAGGGTTAGGGGAGAGAAAGAATGTAGTTTGGAAAAAACGAGGCTGACTCCTTCCAAGGAAAATCACTGGTAAACCAGTGACTACTCTGCTATATTGCTTCTCTTGACATTGTCAACTTGAAGTAATCAGAAGGATCAGAATCTGGAATTAATGCAAACAGAAAGCTGGCCAGTCAGGGAGAACAGACTTCAGAAAATGGGGTCAGTGTTCCAAAGTTAAAAGTTCAGTTCTTGCAGGCCAGGCACACTGACTCAACGCCTAATCCCAGCACTTTGGGAGGCCGAGGCGGGTGGATCATCTGAGGTCAGGAGTTCAAAACCAGCCTGGCCAACATGGTGAAACCCCGTCTCTACCACAAATAGAAAAATTAGCTGGGCATGGTGGCACATGCCTGTCATCCCAGCTACTCAGGAGGCTGAGGTAGGAGAATCCCAGGAGGCGGAGGTTTCAGTGAACTGAGATGGCGCCACTGCACTCCAGCCTGGGCAACAGAGTGAGACTCTGTCTCAAGAAAATGTTCAGCCAGGCACGGTGGCTCACGCCTGTAATCCCAGCATTTTGGGAGGCCAAGGTGGGTTGATCACCTGAGGTCAGGAGTTCAAGACCAGCCTGGCCAACATGGCGAAGCCTCGTGTGTACTAAAAATACAAAAGTTAGCTGGGCATGGTGGCATACACCTGTAATCCCAGCTACTGGGGAGGCTGAGACAGGAGAATCGCTTGAACTCGGGAGGCAGAGGTTGCAGTGAACTGAGATTGTGCCACTGCACTCCAGCTTGGGCAACAGAGCAAGACTCCATCTCAAAAAAAGAAAAAAAAAGTTCAGTTATGGCTTATATAGGTTTAAAATAAAGTTTAGTAGGATTGTAATGTTTTGTATACCAGGCTGGTTTATGAGTTACAATTTAGTTACAGTTTGTTTTCTTTATGGCTTTTCTTTACAGCTAGTTTTCATTCCTTTCCAATTTAAAAAGAATGTATTTAACATTTCCATTTTAAGACAATTTGATAGCCATGAAGTCTTTGTGTAAGAAAGATAAGAGGGAAATTAATCTACCATGAAGATCAACAGTGAAGAGGGAAGGGTCTTCCCTGGATCTCTTTAGTCATTTATAACATTTATAAAACAATACAGTAAGGAAGAAAGCTAATCTATAATCAGAGAAGGAAAGATTACAGCTGCCTGGGTTATAGCTGCCTATTATGTGACTCAGGCCCCATAATTACATTTCTTTAAGGCTCAAAAGTAATTCAGATTTCCAACAGCTTAGATTTTGAATTGCATATTTTCATAGCATATAGTAAGTAGTACATCTAAAACATAAACTTTTTACTCCACCCACCAAATGATACACATAGATTTTATCACTGAAATATAAATTTGAAATTAATATATAATGCTTTAAAAAGTGAAATTTCTATAAACTGGGAATTTTAATTGATTACAAATGGCTGTGAAGTTCAAGAAATAGAGCTGGGTAAAGAAACATCTGTTTCTGATCTTTTTCAGTACTTTCATAGTTGGGGAAAAAACAGCAAATTCTTCATTAACTGAAATCTTTGGAGTATAAGTAGTTGAAGTCAACTTTCCAAAGAATTAAAGGTTTAGTTTAAGAATTAAAATACTAAAAGACATTTTTTTGTCATTATGGATTAAAATATTTCTGAAATATGCTCTTTCCTTAAGTATGAAAGGGAATTTAATAGTATTTAATAGGTTGTATATAATATACACATAACATTTTTTGTTTTTCCTTATATAGTATTTGATACTTTGAACACTCTTTCTTAAATTCATCTTACTTCTCGGCTTTCTTGGTATCAATTTCTACTGGTTTCCCTAGTTGTCTTTTTCTTTGTGCCAGTATCTTTGCAGACTCATTTATGGGTTCCTCTTTCTTCTAACCCTTTCCCTCTTCTTGCCTCCTTTGCACAAATATTTAGTGACAGATTTAACTAACAGTGCCCTTGGGACTGTGCATACAGAGGTGAGCAAAACAGGCTATTTCCCCCTTGAGTAAATGCTGAATATCTTCACAAATATTGATAAGTGTTGAGATCATGCTGTGTAACTATTTTTCACTTCTTGCCTGAGAAGTCCTCTGAAGACAGAGAATATTTCATTCACCCTCGAATATCCAACACAGAGTATAGCACCTGTCACTGAGGATAGGCTCAGTAAATGTTTGCAGAAGGAATGAACAATGTGATACTTGCTAATACCTGAGAAATATATTGGCCTGGAACTATACTCTAATACAGTAGCCACTAGTCACACATTAATTTATTTAAATTTACATTAATGAAAAGGAAATAAAATTTCAGTTACTTTGTTGCACTAGCCATATTTCAAGTGTATAGTCACCACATACAGCTCATAGCTAGTGTTTACAGATAGCTATATAGTTTGCAGATACAGAACATTTCCATCATTATTCAAAGTTTTATTGGACAAGTACCGGAGAATTGTTACCTCTACACTTAATGGCTCCAGATTGTCATACTGTTATTAGTTAGGTCTTATTCATTTTATGGTTTCTCTACCTCTTTTTCTTTCTTGTCTGCTATCACTTCTGTTTCCATCTTCTAATTTGCTGTTTCAGTATTTCTAGTTTTTAACTAATTTTATCAGTTACCAAGTTTGTGACTGTGGCTGCCCATAGTCTTTCATTTCTTCTAGGATTTCTGATTCTAGATTGAAATATACATAGATAAAGTTTCAGATAAATGGAGATGTTTTGTAAATGGTTTCATGATCATTTTGCATGAGTATTCTCTAGAGCAGTTTTTATATTCATACACATTGCTTTCCCAGTATGCTCTCTTAAAAATTAATTGATTCTACCTACAGTTTGCAGTCTGTGTTGGAAGATCTCCTGGTTGCTACTTCTGATGGACTTCTTCATCTTATTCACTGGGAAGGAATGACAAATGGAAGGAAAGCCATTAATCTTTGCACAGTACCCTTTTCAGTAGACCTGCAGTCATCTAGAGGTAGCTATACTTTCTATATGAGGTTGAACCAGTTGTTTTATGTTTGATATCTAGTTAGATATCTTCTATGGATGAACACTTCTTTGGAATTACTTATGCTAGGAGAGAGGTAGGGAGAGTATGAGAGGCGGGGTGAGAGAGGCATTTAGTAGGAAAGGACAGTTCAATTGTTTAGGGTTGTTAGGTCATTATTTTTACCCTTTTAAACTTAATAGGTTTTTCTGGCAAAAGGTGAGAAAGTAATATATTATATTCTTAATCCTATTTCATGTGCTTATGTTTTTCATCAGTAGGTTCATTCCTGGGCTTCACAGATGTACATATCAGAGACATGGAATACTGTGCCACACTTGATGGGTTTGCTGTTGTATTTAATGATGGTAAAGTTGGATTTATTACACCAGTGTCAAGTAGATTTACTGCAGAGGTATGGCTTATTTATTTTGAAGGGTTTTTTTGTTGTTGTTATTTTGTACTTATTTTATTCTTTGTTACCAAATTCTTCTGTTTTCATTATTCATACAAGATTTTAAGGGTGGTTAATTTTTTAATCAAATCAAACATACAAATAGTATAAGTAGACAAAATTCTGTTGGACGAGTTAAAGAAAAATGATGGGTCCTGTTCTCCTCCCTGCTCTCCTCATGCCTAATTTTCCACTTTTGGAGGCAACTACTTTTATTCCTTTACTGGTTATTTGGTTTTAATCTCCACTACTCTGAATATTTCCTTTAATTTTAGTTTTAGGCTGTGTTTATTGACTTCTTACTGTGGAGAGTGACAGTTTACTTCCCTTTTCCCTGCTTCCACCATACTTCCATTCTTCTCATGTCCCCATTATAATTATTGTGATTTTGATTAGGTTACTATTAATTGCTTATATTTTTATCAATATGTAAGCCCCATTAGTATCTAAACCATGTAGTACTGATGCAGAAGTTTTTGCTCCCTAGTTTAGGTAAAAGCAGGTTCTTGTCACACACCCAGGAAAGATTAGGCATGCAGACATACTGAAAGGTGAGGAGAGCAGAATTTATTAAAAGAAAGCTCTCAGCAAAAAAAGAAGAGGTCCTGCTATAACAGGCTCCCACCTCACAGATTGATTACCAAGCCCCAACACACACACACACACACACACACACACACACACACACACCAGCTGAAGAGCCCAGGGTCCTCCCTGCTGCACAAGGCGTGAACTTCCCGTGACCCCACCCTATTCTCCCAGTGCACTTGTGGGCACTATTCAGAAAGAATCAGTCAAGAAAGGGCAAACGGGCAGTTCTCCCTCTGCGTCACCAGTTTCATCTGGGACAAGAAGTCTCGTCTTTCAGCCTTCAGGCTCTTTTTGGGCTTGAAGATGGAGTTTGGCTGGGGACCCTTGGCTGTCTCCTGTCTCTGTCAGTATGTTATAATTATTTTTCCTTTACTGCAGATTTTTCCTCCTGCTAGGAATTAATGATTGCCTTGTTCTTTACATTTGCTTGATTTTTATGTACTTATGTCTTATTCAACCCAAATTGTCAGTTGTGTAAATAGCCTCCCAGCTTTTTCAAGCATATTAGCTCTTTTGTTCATTTCATATACTGTTTTTTGAGATGGAATTTTGCTCTTGTCCAGTCTGGAGTGCAGTGACACGATCTCGGCTCACCACAACCTCCGCCTCTCGGGTTCAAGCGATTCTCCTGCCTCAGTCTCCCAAATTGCTGGGATTACAGGCATGTGCCACCACGCCCAGCTAATTTTGTATTTTTAGTAGAGACGGGGTTTCTCCACGTTGGTCAGGCTGGTCTTGAACTCCCGACCTCAGGTGATCCACCCACCTCAGCCTCTCAAAGTCCTGGGATTACAGACGTCAGCCATGGTACCTGGCCCATTTCATCTTTTTTTTTTTTCCCCACCCTGAGGAACTATATCACTTACGGATGGCTTACAGAAGAAATGAGCTTGCATAAAACATAAGAGTGTGTGTGTGTGTCTGTGTGTGTACACCTGTGCAGTGTATGTGTGGGTCTATAGGTATGTATCACATGTCCACATGCGTGTTCATAGCCTCCATGCACATGTAAATATTTCGTCATAAAACTTTTCTGACTTTAATATTAGAAAAACTTACACTGGTTTTCTGAAGCCCAGTGTGATATCAGAGAGCCCTTTCTAAATATATACGTGTGTGTGTGTGTGTGTGTGTGTGTGTGTGTATTTTTTTTTTAGTTCTAGGCTGCATGTGCACAACATGCAGGTTTGTTACATACGTATACATGTGCCATGTTGGTGTGCTGCACCCATTAACTCGTCATTTACGTTAGGTATATCTCCTAATGCTATCCCTCCCCCCTACCCCACGACAGGCTCCAGTGTGCGATGTTCGCCTTCCTGTGTCCAAGTGTTCTCATTGTTCAATTCCCACCTATGAGTGAGAACATGCGGTGTTTGGTTTTCTTTCCTTGCGATAGTTTGCTCAGAATGATGGTTTCCAGCTTCATCCATGTCCCTACAAAGGACACAAACTCATCCTTTTTTTATGACTGCCTAGTGTTCCATGGTGTGTATGTGCCACATTTTCTTAATCCACTCTATCATTGATGGACATTTGGGTTGGTTCCAAGTCTTTGCTATTGTGAATAGTGTCGCAGTAAACATACATGTACATGTGTCTTTATAGCAGCATGATTTATAATCCTTTGGGTATATCCCCAGTAATGGGATGGCTGGGTCAAATGGTATTTCTAGTTCTAGATCCTTGAGGAATCGCCACACTGTCTTCCAAAATGGTTGAACTAGTTTGTAGTCCCACCAACAGTATAAAAGTGTTCCTGTTTCTCCACATCCTCTTCAGCACCTGTTGTTTCCTGACTTTTTAATGATTGCCATTCTAACTGGTGTGAGAT
>NW_016806691.1:890172-920189 GCF_001698545.2 Rhinopithecus bieti
ATTTTGTGTCTCTATCTCCTTCAGTTCTGCTCTGATCTTAGTTATTTCTTGCCTTCTGCTAGCGTTTGAATGTGTTTGCTCTTGCTTCTCTAGTTCTTTTAGTTGTGATGTTAGGGTGTCAATTTTAGATCTTTCCAGCTTTCTCTTGTGGGCATTTAGTGCTGTAAATTTCCCTCTACACACTGCTTTAAATGTGTCCCAGAGATTCTGGTATGTTGTATCTTTGTTCTCATTGGTTTCAAAGAACATCTCTATTTCTGCCTTCATTTCATTATGTACCCAGTAGTCATTCAGGAAAAGGTTGTTCAGTTTCCATGTAATTGTGCAGTTTTGAGTGAGTTTCTTAATCCTGAGTTCTAGTTTGATTTCACTGTGGTCTGAGAGACAGTTTGTTATTGTTTCTGTTTTTTATACATTTGCTGAGGAGTGCTTTACTAACAACTATGTGGTCAATTTTGGAATAAGTGTGATGTGTTGCTGAGAAGAATGTATATTCTGTTGATATGGGGTGGAGAGTTCTGTAGATGTCTATTAGGTCTGCTTGGTGCAGAGCTGAGTTCAATTCCTGGATATTCTTGTTAACTTTCTATCTTGATGATCTGTCTAATGTTGACAGTGGGGTGTTGAAGTCTGCCATTATTATTGTGTGGGAATCTAAGTCTCTTTGTAGGTCTCTAAGGACTTGCTTTATGAATCTGGGTGCTCCTGTATTGGGTGCATATATATTTAGGTTAGCTCTTCTTGTTGAATTGATCCCTTTACCATTATGTAATGGCCTTCTTTGTCTCTTTTGATCTTTCTTCGTTTAAAGTCTGTTTTATCAAAGACTAGGATTGCAACCCCTGCTTTTTTTTGTTTTCCATATGCTTGGTTGATCTTCCTCCATCCCTTTATTTTGAGCCTATGTGTGTGTGTGCACGTGAGATGGGTCTCCTGAATACAGCACAATGATGGGTGTTGACTCTTTTTCCAATTTGCCAGTCTGTGTCTTTTAATTGGAGCATTTAGCCTATTTATATTTCAGGTTAATATTGTTATATGTGAATTTGATCCTGTCATTATGATGTTAGCTAGTTATTTTGCTCGTTAGTTGATGCAGTTTATTCCTAGCATCAATGGTCTTTACAATTTGGTATGTTTTTGCAGTGGCTGGTACTGATTGTTCCTTTCCATGTTTAGTGCTTCCTTCAGGAGCTCTTGTAAGGCAGGCCTGGTGGTAACAAATCTCTCAGCATTTGCTTGTCTGTAAAGGATTTTATTTCTCCTTCACTTATGAAGCTTAGTTTGGCTGGATATGAAATTCTGGGTTGAAATTCTTTTCTTTAAGAATGTTAAATATTGGCCCCCACTCTCTTTGACTTGTAGAATTTCTGCCGAGAGGTCCGCTGTTAGTCTGATGGTCTTCCCTTTGTGGGTAACCCGACCTTTCTTTCTGGTTACCCTTAACATTTTTTCCTTCGTTTCAACTTTGGTGAATCTGACAATTATGTGTCTTAGAGTTGCTCTTCTTGAGGAATATCTTCGTGGCTTCTCTGTATTTCCTGAATTTGAATGTTGGCCTGCCTTGCTAGGTTGGGGAAGTTCTCCTGGATAATACCCTGAAGAGTGTTTCCGAGCTTGGTTCTATTCTCCCCATCACTTTCAGATACACCAATCAGATGTAGATTTCATCTTTTCACATAGTCCCATATGTCCAGGTGGCTTTGTTCGCTTCTTTTTACTCTTTTTTCTCTAAAGTTCTCTTCTCACTCCAGTGTTCCTTGGAAAACAGTCCTGCATTCCTTTCTAGAGGATATATGCTTGGCTACCCAATATTCTGGGATTTGAGTTACAGAAGAGTTAGGCCAGAGAGTCCAAATTCAAGATGTGAGCCTTTATTTTCTATTCCTGTTTTCAGTGTGGTCCATACGCCTCTGGTGGAGGGGATAGGGGTGGGGGTGTTTTGTTTTGTTTTGTTTTTCTCCAAAGAAAAATAACCAGTTTTCTGTAGGAGTGGAGGCAGGGTATTTATTGGCTGCTCAGCTGTGGGGAAGTGCTCTGGGAGGACCTAGTTGCTTCTTTAAGTAGGTTTTGAACCACTTCTACAACATTTAGTTTAGTCTTTCAAAGACACCTGAATTCCCAAGCCTTTCGTGTACCCTACAATTTAGATGTTTCTCAGCATTATTCCCTGCCAGTTAAGGATTTTACTCATTGGTATGCTTTCCAGCTTCTAAAATTTTCTAATGCCGCCTCCTCTCCTTTTATTTTTGTCTTTGCCGCTTTATGCTTTTTTAAACAAAAACTCTTTTCTCTTGTAGAAGTTACGGTTTTAGGAGTCCAAGAAGCTAAATATTTATATTCATCATATCTCTTTAACTGGAAAGGAATTTAAGTTTTTAATGGCCTTTTTTAATTGTCGTCATTCTGTTTGCTATCAACTTTAATATTCCTATCTAATATCTTCCATTATCAACTTTATTCAGATAATAAAGTACTGAATAATGTATTTGTGATCACCTGTGTCAATATATAAATAAGAATAAAATAAACTTTTGATGAATTAGAAAAAAAATTTTTTTTTCCTATAAAGTGCATATATATTTGTAATTATCTTTGGGACTTAAATGTTTAGACTGGAAATAAAATATTAGGGCTGAAAAGTGATTGACTCTTTTCCAAGTACTTTAGAGTTAGTACAAAATAAATTCTCAGCATTTATTCGTATGTAAGTTAGGGATTCAAAAGCTAATGAAAAGCAGATGGACATTACTAAATAAGGTATAGATAGAAAATACACATTACAAGAAAACAGTACGTATGTATTACTGGTAATAGGGAAATAACTAAATGACATTTAACAGATGTGTTAAAATATGATTATGTTAGTTCTCTGTGGAAACTCATTCAGTAGGACTAGATTATTAGAACAGAACCTCCTGAGGACTAAAAGAGCTGGAGAAAAAATATATTTTTTAATATGCTTGAAGGCCTTGGAGAGCAAACAAGACAGTAAAGAGCTGGCCAGACTAAGGGAGGCCAAAGCAACCCAGTGAGCTAAGCCCAATATTTAAGCCTACAATGAACATGAACAAACTAGGCTATATGCAACAGCACAGATAGATCTTATAGACACAGTAAGCAAAAGTAGCTAGACACAAAAGAATACACGCTATGATTCCATTTTAGGTAAAAATTAAAGGGCAAATAACATAGGCCGTTCAAAATTAGAGTATATATGGGTGCATGTTTAAGTGATGATGATTTAAAAGAAAGAAGGAAGTGATTACCATGTAAATCTGGATATTTTTTGTTGTAGGGGTGTGAGGATACAGTGATTGGGAAGGGCACTATTGGGAGACTTTTGGGTACTGATGATTCTTGGCCTGAGTAGCAATTCCACAAGTGCTTGCTTTGTGATATTAATTGAGATGTACGTTTCATTTTCATGTATTCTTTATTATAATTCATGACAGAAAAGGTTAAAAAAAGTAATATTCTTCTTCCGTATAACTTGAAGAAATAGCCAAAATTCTTATGGTGGCCTTCAAAGCCCTAAAAATCTGACCTCCTGTTACCTCTCTTACCACATTTACTACTTTCCTTTCTTTCACAACCCATCCACTTCACTCTGTCCACACAGGCCTCTTTGCTGGTCTTTGAGCATGCCAGAAATGCTACTACAATAGAGCTTTTACACTTGCTTTATTTCTTTGAGGACTTTCCTCAAAAGGCATCCTTACAGGGAAACATGTTGAGTATTACACCCTTCCCCTGTACTCCCTCTTTACCACCATTGCTTAATTTTTTTTGTATAGTATTTTTAACCTCGAATATACAATATACTTTTTTAACTTGTCTGTCTCTTGACTCAGATGTAAAGCAAGGATACAAGTAAAGATTTTGGTGTGCTAGTATAGCCTCAGCACCTAGAGCAGTGCCTAGTGAATCGTAACCACCTAGAAAATACTTATTGTAGGATTGAATTTCAATCTAAGCAGCAGTTCAAAAAACCAATTCTCACTGCTGTCTTTACCATTTGTGACATAAAATGTCCAGTTTTATTATTAAAATTAAAAGATAAAATTCCTACTAAAGCAAAGATTCCATGTTTAGATAGTAGATTATATAGCTGATTGTGGAATTAAATGAAATCTGTAGTATTCTAGTTCAAATAGTTGTGATTATATTGTATCTTTAGTGTTTACTATTGGGATCATCCAAAAATAAAGTGCTGTATTATAGTGTGCCACTTTTTGTGCTAACTGAACTAATGATTATGACATTTGCCTTGGAATTTGTCATCGAATGTCTGTGATTTGACAAATAAGAGCAAACAACTGAGCTGTATTTTTCTATATATGGAATTAAATAGCATATACGCTTACTAATAATGTCATTTATTTATTGAATGTTTGTTGAATGGTAGGCATTGTCCTAAATAGTTTACATATGTATCTTCATTTAATCTTTGAAACACCCTAAGAGGTAAATACAGATAAGAAAATGAAGCTTAAAAGATCAAATAATCATTTTGAGGAGTGAAGGTAGTCCTGAGCTGTCAGGCTTCCAGATACCATGCTATTAACCATTACATTATAAATAAGGGAATTGTAGAGAATAGTAAGCAATTTTGCTTCTAAAGAATAAACCAAACAGAATGTACTACTTTTCACTGACTGAGAAGTTAAATACTATGTGCTAAGTGATGAGAATAATTATAGTGAGCAAGTTAGATGCTGTTTCCGCTATCAAAGTGTTTACATTCTAACAAGAAAGTCATCTTTATTTGAGTTTGGGGATGAATTTCCATATTTTAGTGTTTTTTAAATAGATTAACTAGCACTGGACTAAGTATTTATTAGACCAATTCATGAGAAGTTTGAGGTTTTAAGGGAGACTATTTGGTAGTATTTTAAGGGAGACTATTGGGATAGTCCTGATGGGATATTTTCCTCTGCAGATGAAACCAAATAAAGCATTAGAAGTTGTGTGTTTATTGAAGGAGAATTATGTTGACTACAGTAAATTTGGAGAAACACTTTTTAAGCCTTAACTATTTTTCTTTATTATAGCAGCTTCATGGAGTTTGGCCACAAGATATTGTTGACGGAACGTGTGTAGCAGTAAATAACAAGTATCGACTAATGGCATTTGGCTGTGTGAGGTATAATTGATGTAGACTTTTGCATTTTTAAGAGTTGTTGCAAAAAATACTGTTTTTTTGTAAACATAAGATGTTTCTAACACACTTATAAACTGTATTATGCTATCATAATTTGTCAGTCAACTTTAATATGAAATGTAAAAGTGTTTTATTAGATTGAAACAAACAAAAGTAAAGGGCAGCTTTTGGATATATATAAATATATATATAGAAAGAGAGAGAGACAGTCTCTCTCTGTTGCCCAGACTGGAATGCAAGGACGTGATCTTGGCTTACTGCATCCTCTGCCTCCTGAGTTCAAGTGATTCACCTGCCTTAGCGTCCTGAGTAACTGGGACTGCAGGCATGCGCCACCACATCTGGCTAATTTTTGTATTTTTAGTAGAACGGGGTTTCACTATGTTGGTCAGGCTGGTCTCAAACTCCTGACCTCGTGATCCATCCGCCTCGGCCTCCCAAAGTGCTGTGAATTACAGGTATGAGCCACTGGGCCCAGCCCAGTTTTAAAAATAGATTTAAGAGGATTTAGACTTTTTATCTCTCCCTACATCATTTTGGCAAGTTGCATTTTTCCAGGAATTGGTTTCTTTCTTATACACATTCAAACTTATTGGCATAAAGTTTATAATACCCTTTTTATTTCACATTGTGAAACAAAAACTTACATACAAAGTAGTACGTAATCCAAATATTCATAGTTTAATGTAATACAAATACCCATCTCTTCACAACTGGATCAGTAAATAAAACATTGCTGGACTACAGTCACAAACTGCCTCTGCTACTTCCTAGTCACAACTCTTATTCCCTCTTTGACTCACTTAGTAACCGGTCAACATTGTGAGATTCATCCATGTCATTTACCAGTAGTTGTAATCATTTTTTAAATTGGTTTATAAATAACGTTCCGTTTTCTGAATATAGCATAATTTATCCACTTTGCTGTTGACATACATTTGCCTTATTTTTTTGGTTTCTGAAAAAGGAGACATTCTCTTGTATAAATGGAATATCTTTATCACATGAGATCATTAATGATAAATCCCTAATAGGATCTAATACCCAGTTTATATGCAAATTAACCCAGTTGCTACCAGCTAAATTTCTTCTATACCTCCTTTGTTCCAACCAGAATCAGTCAAGATTCATTAATTATATTTGGTTATTAATTCTCTTTAGTTACCTTTTACCTACAATAATCCTTACACCACTTTTCTTATTTTCATGGCATTGACTTTTTTTGAGTCTGAGTCATTTCTTTATAGAATATCCTGCATCCTAGATTTGCCTCATTGTTTCCTCATGATGGCATTTAACTAGTTTATCTGACACCTGTCATGACTGACCTGGAAGTTGGTTCTTGTTGAGCAATACAGTCAACTGATTAGAAAGCCCACACATCAGGCATGGAAAAACATTTAGAGAAAATACACAGAGACAGAAGCAGTGGCAAGTGTGCAGTTCCATTTCCTGCATTTGGGGCTAGCACAAGGCTGGGTGTTAGAATCCAGAAGAAGTACTCCTCCCTAGGCTATGGGCTTATAAGCTACATGATTCGTAAGTACTAGCCCTCCCCAGGATAATGAAGGTAGACTCTTGGCTTATAGCTTTTCAGCCACCTCAATTTTCATCAGCTGGGAGACTACAAGCTCTCTTCTAGCATGCCCATGGGTTAGGGTTAAAGTTTTGTGATTCTAGCTGTGTGACATAACAAACCAGTGTCTTGCTAGTCCAGATCTGCCAACACTTATCAGGACTTAATTGCCTTGAACACTAGGTGATAGCTGGTGTCCTGAGAGTTGTGTAAGAAGCCAGCTTCCTTTTAGGATGCCAGGTGGCAGCAGATCAGTATTTGAACAACCTTCCTGTTACCTAAATATTTAAAGGTATTACTAGATTCTGGTTACATTTTGTCATGGGTGATGATATATACTTCCTATAGTATCATTTAGTAATAATGTCAAGTTGTCTCAGTATTAATGATGCTGAATTTGATCACTTAGGCTGACAATAGCCATATCTCTCTTACAGAGATTTATTTGCTTTGGAGTTAGTAAGTCCTGTCTTTTTAATGAAAATATATTTTTCTGTTACATTGAGCTGGTGAGAAATGGAAGGAAAAGTAGTTGAAAGGATACAGGCACTATAGAACACCTAAAAGATTGTCAGACTTTTATAAGTAGTAACTTAGCACCTGCTTCTTATATTTAAAACATGGACTTCTCACTAGCATTTTAGAGCTCAGCAACCCAGGGTTAGCAGTTGACAGTTGTCAGATGCAAAGCAAAAACAAACACCTGCTACCCACTTAGTGCTGTCTCTCAGCAGGAGATGATCTATTTGGGTAGATAGTCTGGAAAGAAATCTTTTTCAGATATTTAGCTTCTGGGTATGATGGAATGACAGATCAGATTTTCCCTCCCACCTGATACAGTCAAGAAAATGGACAAAAATATGAAAGAGCTGTTTTGAATTCAAAACACGAACATAAGGTAACAAGGGATAGTGATTTCTGAAAGATGAGAAACAAAATTATCTCTCTGTAACTGCCCTTAGTTTTTATTATTTTGAGTGTTTGTAGGCTGCAGCACAGGATTGAGGAGATAGGTCCTGAGTTGAGATAAGCACATGGAAATCAGAGAATCTGGGAAAACCAAGGCAGCTAGAGTTCATAATTATAGACACCAAACCGGTGGCACAAAGAGCTTCAGAGAGCTGTAGAGAGTCCCTCTTGAATATTAAACTGAGACATGGAAGATATTAGAAAAAGACTGAAATTAAACTTCTAGAGGTGAAAACCATATGTCTGAGATGAAAAATACACTGTATGGAACTAACGACAGATGAGGCATTGCAGAAGAGACGATTAATGAACTTGAAAAGCATAGAAATTATCCAGAATGGTACACAGAAAGAAAAAAAAGAAAACAATAACAGAGTAAGCTGTGGGACAACTTTAAGGAGCTTACTGCTGCAGGTCTTTTAGTTAATCCCAGTTCTAATCCTTGAGAAGAGGTAGGACCTGGATGGAAATGGATCAAAGCTGCTGTGAAGAAACCATCTGATTTCTCCTTTCACAAAAAAAAAAAAACAGTCTGGCAGTCATAAACCAGTGCCATCTTACTATGTGCAAAAGCATTCTTAGATTAAAAAGTATCTTTAAGAACAACATTTGTTTCTTTTTCTCACTATGATAGTGTTGCATAAGTAATGTAAAGCAGGAGCCTCATTTTCAAATGCTGAATGTGCATTAAATTTTTGAACTGAGAATATACCATAAGCAGAAATGAGACTTTTCTATTATCATTGTAGTTCAATTTTGAAATGTAGCTTAGAAGTATTATAGAGATTTTACTTTTGGCTTCAGGCCCTTCATAAATTTGACCCTTGTAAAGATGTTTTAAATTAAGTAAATATATATACCATTTACACAAAAAGCATATATATTTTAAAACTAAAATCTTTATAAATTACCATCCAACGTAAGAACACATCACCAGTGCTGATGAAGCCTCCTGTTTACCCCTCTTCTTTGATACTCCCCTTTCTCCACCAGAGTATCACTAATCTGAAATTTGTATACATGAACTCTTCGTTGTATTTTTTACCACAAATATATTTACTATTAATACTATATATCTACTATATATATATCAAATATGTATGTTTATATTTGCTATGATTTTACACACACACTTATGTGTGTGTATATATATATTTTATCTCTTAAATGTATATACTGTTGACCGTTGAACAGCCCAGGGGTTAGAGGTACCAACCCCCCAACACATTTGAAAATTTCCGTGTAACTTTTGACTCCCCAAAGACTTTTAAGTACTAATAACGTACTGTTGAAACCTTACTGACAATATAGTCAATTAACACATACTTTCCATGTTATATATACTAATATTATATATTGTATTCTTACAATAAAGTAAGCTAGAGAAAAGATTATTAAGAAAATTATAAGGAAGAAATAATGTACTTACTATTGATTAAGTGAAAGTGGATCATCCTAAAAGTCTTCATTCTCACTGTGTTCATGTTGAGTAGGCTTGAGGAGGAGGAGGAAAAGGAAGTATGTCAGGGGTGGCAGAGGCAGAAGAAAATACATGTATAAGTGGGCCTGTGCAGTTCAGATCCATGTTGTTCAAGGGTTAACGGTATCCGCTATCCATGTGGCTAAAGTTCATTGATTTTCAGTGCTGTATGGTATAGTATTATATTGCTACATCATATGTACTATAGCCAAATAAAAGTTCGTTTTTTTCCTCACGTTGCTAGATAGGCTATTTCCTTTTTTTTTTTTTTTTTTTTGAGACCGAGTATCGCTCTGTCACCTAGGCTAGATGTCTGTGGCATGATCTCAGCTCACTGGCAAAGCTCTTCCTCCCAGGTTCCACCACCTTCTCCTGCCTCAGCCTCCCGAGAGCTGGGACTACAGGGCACCCGCCACCATGGCCTGGCTAATTTTTTGTATTTTTATAGAGACGGGGTTTCACCCGTGTTAAGCCAGGATGGTTCTTGATCTCCTGACCTCGTGGATCCGCCCACCTCGGGCTTCCCAAAGTGCTGGGATTACAGGGCATGAGCCACCACACCCAGCCGGCTATTTCCTTTTTTAAAAATTATACACAGTAGTACAATGGACATTGTACATATCTCTAGTAAACATTAGACAATAATTTCTGGGATATATCTGGAAGTGAAATTGCTAGATTAGCATATGCCTTTGTTCAAATTTATGAGATGATTGCAACTTATTGACAAACTGATTTTGTTCTAGTTTACACTCCCACCAGCAGAACATAAGAGTTATATAATGCTTTTTCTATTTGTATTTGTCTTTTTTCACTAAAAGTTTTTTGTTGTTGTTTCCACAGTGGTTCTGTGCAGGTCTATACAATAGATAACAGCACTGGAGCCATGCTGCTATCTCATAAATTAGAGCTAACAGCAAAACAGTATCCTGGTGAGTCTTTAAAAAAAAAAAAAAAAAAAAAAACCATTTTTAATGTACTGGTAATGCTATGTGTAGCAGATGCTGATTTTAAGTTAAACAGTACATGTCATGCTATAGGTCAAGTATTGGGACTCTGGGTGTGTAAACTGGCTCAAGTCTGGAAATCAGTTGAGGGGCCGTGATTCTGTTTTGATAATTCAAATTAGTGTTTTGTCCATTCAACCTAGGAGTTTTCTGCTTGTGTAAATTAAGTAGGAATGCAATAGGCTTCCTATCAGTTTCACTTCTAGGAACACCGTGATTAATTAGCCAGTGCTGAGTTCTACACAAGTCAGACTATTTTGATTGCTGCTTTGCCTCTGCTGTCCATTATAGTAGCTACGCCCACCTTGCCTTTGATAATTGAGTGCCACTTGCCCCTGCTGCCTTGGGATCCAGTTATTCCCATTGTATTTAAATTTTGTAGTTGAGTGACTGAAGTTCCCACTGTTAAATCTGACATACAGAGAAGTGCAATTATAGGATTCTTCAAAGAATCCTATAGGTGCTGCCCTTACAAATCTGTTTTGCAAGGCATCAATCAAGGGTATATCTTTGGGACCCTCCCAGCTGGGATGAGTAGGTCTAAAGTGATTAATCCACTCCACCTTCTGAATCTTCCTAAGCCTTTGGATCCCTTCCTCTACATTAAACCAAGGGAGGTCAGCCATTTCCAGCTCACTCACAGTGGGCCATCTTTTAATCCATATTTCAGCTATTAGAACCTTTTAACTCCCCGAGCTGCAGCTTTAAATGCATAGTCCCTACTTAGTGGGCCCAAATCAGTAAATTCACCCTGATCCAACTCTATTTTCCTTCCATCATTATCCCACACCCTTAATATCCATTCCCGTGCCTGTTCTCCAGATTTCTGTTTATATAAATTAGAAAACTTGAGCAGTTCCCATAGTGCATCTCCTCATGGGTCACACTCTCAACCTCACCTCTAGAGGCCTGCCAGGACTTTATTTATAGGTCTAGAAGCAAACAGGTGTTGAGGGTGGCTCCTGAGGAGAATCAACATTATCTTGCCTGGCAACTGCCTCGGGAGGGCATCACTGTTGCCTCAGGCAGCACAGGGTTTATCTCCTCAGACAAATGTGGAAGGGCTAATGGCAGCATGGGTCCGGGAGGGGATGTTGCCACTATTGGGGATGGGGAAAGCTGTTTCTTCTGGCAAAAAAAGGTTCACCAGAGTTTACAAACTCAGTGAATGTCGCTTCATCAGGGTTCTCCCACACATCCGTTTTCCAAGTTGCAGAGTCCCATTTTTTTCCAGTCAGTGCCCTCATTTTAACAGTAGACACCTGGTGATGCAGGTGTATGCACCTTTCGTTGCAGGTCAGCCACTCAAATGATAAGAGCTTGTCTCTGTGTTTCCACAATTTTAGCTCTTTCTCTATAGGAGATAGGACTCTCTTTCAGGGCAGTCTTAGCAGATTTGAGGCTCAGTGTCTGCTTCTGGGAGATAGAATCCCTGAGTTCATTTTCTTTCATCACTTTGTTCACTAAACTTAGGAGCAACCAACTAGCTTCATTATGTTCCTTGGTTCTTCACATATGGTCAAAGGTGTTATGTATAGAGTCACTAAACTCCTTGACTCAGAAGTGCCAAATGCATTTATTTTGCATAATTCTCTTAAACAGTTCACGTCAAGGACTGTCAGTGTTCTCCATACTATTACAAATAGAGTCGTTAGCATTTTGGGGTCTAATGATATTAGGCAGCCAATTCCAGAAACCCCAAAACCAATGAAGGAACTCAATCCTTAATATTCTGTTCCTCTAGAACCACTCCTGGTACCAATATCTGTATTAGTAAGGGTTCTCTAGAGGGACAGAACTAATAGAATAGATACATACATATTTATAAAGGGGAGTTTATTAAGTATTAACTCACATGATCACAAGGTACCACAGTAGTCCATCTGCAGGCTGAGGAGCAAGGAGAGCCAGTCCGAGTTCCAAAACTGAAGAACTTGGAGTCTGATGTTTGAGGGCAGGAAGCATCCAACACATGAGATATATGTAGACTGGGGGGCTAGGCCAGTCTGTATTTTCACATTTTTCTGCCTGCTTATATTCTCGCCGCACTGGCAGCTGATTAGATTGTGCCCACCCCGATTGAGGGTGAGTCCGCCTTTCCCAGCCCACTGACTCAAATGTTAATCTCCTTTGGCAACACCCTCACAGACACACCCAGGATTGATACTTTGTATCCTTCAATTCAGTCAAGTTGACACTCAGTGTTAACCATCACAATTAGGATCTTTAACTATTCATGTTGACTTAGTGTTACCCACTAATACCAGTATTTTTGCCCACCATATCTTTTACCAACTCATACCTTCTTCTTGAGACCATTTTTTGCCTGGAAAACCTCTCATACATCCTTTGGAATTTCTTTTAATGAAGTTTTTTGAAGGTAAACTCTACTTTGGCAGAGTCTGAAATGTACTTATTTTGCCCCATGTGATTTAATTATAGTTTAACTTGGTATGCTGTTTTGGATTGGCTATGCTGTTTTGGATTGGCAGTTATTTTCTTTTTATACATTGAAGAATTTGCTCTAGTATCATTAGATTTCCATTGCAGCTATTGGGAGGTCATCTGTCAAGTTGTCTTCTCCTTTCTGCCTTTTCACTGTGATGTGGAAGGTGAAGAAGTTTGTTTGTTTTTCAAATCCTGCTTGAGACTCAGGCTTGCTGGATGAAGATTTATGTCTTTGAACTATTTCTGGAAAATTCTCAACCAATCTTTCTAAATATTGCCTCTCCCCTAATCTCTTTTTCTGGAACTCAGATATATGTTATACTTTTTTCCATGTTTCTTAACCTAACTTTAAAATTTTTTATATTTTGTTTCTCTAGATTGCATTCTAGAAATTTTTTCTCCATCTGGGTTTGCTGATCCTCTCTAGTTATGCCTAATATATTGTTTGATCTGTCCATCAAGTTTTTAATTTGTTATTGTATTTTTTATTATTTAAAGGCTTATTTAGCTCTTTTTCCAATCTGTATGCATCCTGCTCCTTGAGTCTTCTCCTTTATTTCATTGGCTATGAAAAGCAGTTATTTTATATTCTGTGTCTGTTAATCCCAAAATCTGAAGCCTTTCTGAGTCTGTTTCTGCCATGTCTTGATCCTTTGGGTTCTTGCTCATTTGTGTATGTATTTTAGGATTTTTGACTGAGAGCTCATTGCTTTCCTTGAAGCGTTTTTTTTTTTGCGTTTTTTTGGTGTGTGTAACACTTTGAGAACTGGATAACATTTGAGTTTTTCCAGAGAGGATTTAAATGTCTTTGCTTCTGCTGGTCACTTGGGAACACTACATCAGTCTCTAACCCTTTGCATTGTATTCTTTGTGTGAACCACATTACATTGTACAAATTACAAATCACAGTGAGGGTTTGTGGCTTCAGATTATCAAGGGAGTGTTATTTTCCATTGAGTTCCACTGATGAAACATGAAAGTGTTTCTTGCTAATTCTTTACCTATATGGCAGAGGCTTTTTTCTCATTCTGTCTTATACCACGGATATAGTCCATTGTAGTCCCAGCTTTACATCGGTATCTTCTGTAAGATAACCTGCCTTAGGCAAGCTGTGAGCTTTATCTCCTGTTCCTAATATGCTATGAGTCATCAGAGGTAGAAGTCAGGGTCTCCAGGGTTTGGCAGAAAAATTCAGGGAACAAGCACTTTGTCTCAGTATTTTTGGTTGTTTTGAGGATTTAAGTATTCTATTCAACATCTTAGTTTTTTCAGTGTGGAAGTCATTCAGGGTGTCATTTGCTGTACTTCCAAAAATAGAAATTTGCTCTGTATGTTTTTTTTTAATCATCCTTACTGTGTAGCCTTTTTTAAGGTCTGCATATATTTTTTCCTAAAGACAGCTTTTACTGTAACCTTATCCCTGATTTACAGAAATTGATTTATACAAAGCCAAAGACTTTTAAGATTACACAGTTGTAAGTTAATCAAGCTAATAGTGGCTAGAAACAGCTTTCACTTCTTACAAATCACCTGTGCACTGAGTTTGTTCTGTTTAGATCAGGACAAAACTAATGGCCTTACTAATTTAAGTAGTCCTAAATGAGCAGGATTTATTTTTTGAAGCAGTCTTGCCTTTTGCTCATTTAGATTTGAAAATATAGACTATATAGAGAAAAAAAAAGTACTTCTGAAGCAACTATTTATTTTTAACTCTTCTCACTATTTCCTAACAGACATTTGGAATAAAACAGGAGCTGTTAAATTGATGAGATGGTCTCCTGACAATAGTGTTGTAATAGTGACCTGGGAATATGGAGGCCTTTCTTTATGGAGTGTGTTTGGAGCACAGCTGATTTGTACACTTGGAGGAGATTTTGCGTAAGTCAAAAAAGACAATTTTTAGATAAAATAACTCCATTATTTCTCACAATGCATGCATACCAAAACCTTGTGTCAGAACTTCCCTTTTTGCCTTGACTCTTAAAACAGTTTGCAAAGTTCATAATCTGTTCAGAATATATTGATTCTCTGAACACTCACTTTTTTAAAAAATTACATCTCATTCCATAAAAATGTGTTTATTTTTTGAACCCCTATTGTATATATGACAGCATGTTAGACACAAAGCAGAATCAGACATGAGGTTCAGTTCTGATGAAATGACCACACCTTTAAAAGCTGCATGACTCTGGCAAGAAGGCACTTGGACCTCGGAAAATGTGGCTGAGAGATTCATACAACTAGGTGTATTAACCCACAGTTTTGTATTTCGTGCATTATTATGTATTTCTATTTTGAAGGAGCAAACTCCATTTGATTTTTTTAAAAAACACACTAAATTTTATGTGCATTATGTGTAATTGGAAGGTTGTATTATATTTGGTTTCTGTTCTGTTTCAGTTATAGGTCTGATGGCACCAAAAAAGATCCCCTTAAGATCAACTCTATGGTAAGTACTTTCTATAAAAAATTGGCATGGTATTAAAAAAAACTTCGATTTTCTTCCCTTTTTTTGGTCATTTTATTTATTTAATTTTTTGAAACAGGGTCTTGTGCTGTCACCCAGGCTGGAGAACAGTAGCAGATCATAGCTCACTGCAGCCTCTCTAAGCGATCCTCCTGCCTCAAGCTTCCAAGTAGCTGAGACTACAGGCATGCCACTATCCACACCTGGTTAATTTTTTTGATTTTTAGTAGAGATGGAGTCTTGCCATGTTGCCCAGGCTGGCCTTTTTTTCACTCATGTTGATCTGACAAAATCACAAAACTATTTTGGTCTCAGCAGACTCTTCTTTATACAGTTCTTGCTTGATGAAAGTTGTCTCTTTTTTTAATTGGAAGGCTGCCTGGTTTTCAGTATTTGTGTTTTGTTTAGATGTGGCCAGCAAACCCCTGTCATCTCTATGATGATAATGACTGTTCAGATGAGGCCTTTTTTGTATGTGTCTTCTCATGGCCTGCTTGCTTTTAACATGAGGTGAAATGCTCATTGGGCATTTTTCCTGGAGGATATGCACTTGTGCATTACTTGAGGATATCTGTATCTATATATCTATATATATGTATATAGTGCATTGAGCATATTTTTAAAACTTTACATAGATGTATGTAAAGAGAATTGTAGTCACTGTTGTAAACAATACAAGTTGAATATCCCTTAACCAAAGTGCTTGGAACCAGAAGTGTTTCAAATTTTGGAACTTTTTGGATTTTGGAATATTTGCAGATACATTTTGGGGATGGGACTCAAGTCTGAACACAGAATTTACTTACGTTTTATATATACCTTATGCACATAGAGTGAAGGTAATGTAATATATTTTTACTTTTGTGCATAAAACAAAATTTTGACTGTAGCTCATCACATGAAGTCAGGTGTGGAATTTTTTACTGTGGTGTCATATCAGCCCTCAAAAAGTTTCAGCTATTGGAGCATTTCAGATTTTTGGATTAGTGAGGCTCAATTTGTATTTTCATTTTTTACCTAGAGTTTCTGTAGAAAACAAAGAGATATAACCCCTGTCTTTACATAACAAGTTTTTCTTGCTGTAGCCCCTCTGCGTACCATCCTTTTTAAATTAGTGACTATGAGGCTTGTCGCTTCCCTTCTCTCTTGCTCCACAGAGGAAGACATTTTCCTGATCTTGAGTTTCTTGTAGAATTAAAACCACCATGGTTGCCTAAAATAGTGGTTCCCAACCTTTCACCACCGAGGACCCCTTCTGATGTCTTTGCCCACCTCCATAGTTTAAAATAAGTTTTTAGCCACACATTTTTATAAATGCCAGTCAGCCTTCTGAATGGCATGCAACAACCAGTGTTGTCTGTCTCACTAAGTTGATATTTCAGCCACAAACTAAGAGTCTAAGCATTTTAGTTAAAACTTATGCAGCTTTATCATAGGAAAACATAAACGTTCTATTAAACTTTTGAAATTTTGCAACAATTCGTGGCTACCCCTGCCCCTTTACCATTTTCTTGGCTTGAAGATTGAGAATCACTAATCTTTAAAAATACTCTCATGGAGTCTAGTTACAGAATATTAAAACTGAATAGTTCTGGAGGAATTTATTTGAAACTTCTCATTTTACAGAGGAAGAAACTTATATCCTGAGAAACCAGACAGCTTGGCCAAGGTAATATATACAAAAAGCCAAGCTATAATGAAAACTCTAGTGTCACAGCTTCCAATCCAGTGTTTTTTGCTCCATACAAAACTGCATCTGTTGTAGGGGCTTCTTTGCCAGGCTTCTACTAGGTAACCTGGGGTGTTTTCTGTAAGGAATTTCTTTGTATTTGAGAGGCAGCTAAATTAAAGCAATGGAGACGTTACAGAGCACAGTAGGTATTTTTAGGATTAGGACCCTGAAACTGGCATTAAGAATGATAGGTAATGTTTCCACTTCTGTAGATAGAGAGCAGTGATGGTGGTTTCCTCTGGAGTTAGTTAACAGGGAACTGAAGATGTGATTCTTATCTGTGTTATCACAGTTTCTCCAGCCTTCAGAAGTCATTAATAATGCTATCATTGGCTATTTCAGAATTTGAATAATTGAAACTAGAAAGGGATACAAAAGCCTTATTGCTCTGACTTTTTTTCTCCCTCTTCTCTCTAAGAGCTGGGGTGCAGAAGGCTATCACCTATGGGTAATCAGCGGATTTGGTTCTCAAAACACTGAAATTGAGTCTGACCTCAGGAGTGTAGTTAAACAGCCCAGCATCCTGTTATTTCAGTTTATTAAGAGTGTACTCACTGTAAACCCTTGTATGGTAAGTATATTTAAAACTCTGATTTTTTAGTGTCTTTTATGTTAGAAGTTCAGACCCTTCTTTATGACATATGTATGGTGTATACTTCTAAAATTGGCATATTATCTTCTTTTCTATGATTCTTGTGTTTCTTTTTAATTTATATTAAATTTATACCAAAATTTTATTTCTCAATGGGTTGTGTTTCTTTGGTCTTATTTTTTCAAAAGGATCATAAGCAATTTGACAGAAAGTGATGTTTATATATTTATTTAAATAATTTGAGTAATTTAGTCTGTATCTGAATAGCATTTCCCAAAGTGTGTTCCTCCAGGCACTACTTATGAGAGATATTAGTAGCAATTCCCCAGGATTTTTTAAAAGTTTTGTTTCCAGATAAGTGTCAAATAAAGGTAAAACAAAATTGTAGAGATTTATTTATTTTAGGACTCCAGAGTCTTAAATATGCTAACGTGCATCATGAAAATCCAGGAGGTGGTATATAAAAAACAGTGTTCCCCATGCTTATTTAACTGTGACTTTTTAAGAAACAGCTTGAAGAAAGTATGTCTGAGAACTTACTTTTAGAAACACCGCCCCAAACACTGCCTCTTGTATTTCTATCTGAAATAGTGTATACTAATAATATTATATATTGCTAATATACAGTAATGGTGTCTGTTACGTGTTAGAAATGCATATCTTAATACCTACCATCAATGGCTTTTTAATGGATATTTGGTACAACAAATTTCTAATTAAAATTTACAATACATCCAGAAAGAATGTGAAAATAACCTGAATCTCAGATCCATTATTCCACTTGAAGATTAAGGATCCCCAGAAAAGGAGAGAACATTTCTCCCTCCCCTTCCCCATCCCAAATAATAATTTAAAAGCACCCTTGAGTTTTATGTCAAACCAGCATTTGGACTAAAATGGAAAGGCGATGAGGGTAGGTGCTGCTTTGTCTGATTTGAATAGTTAATGAGTCTACTCACCTTTGAGAACACTGACTTTCTAGTTGAAAACTCAGTCACTAAGATCACTATTCTTTCTAGTTATAACAGTGCATGAGATTATTGTGTAGTCTTTGTCCTCTCTGAAGAAAATCAACATCGAGATATATGTACATTTCCTATAATAAAAACTAAATCGATTTAGTTTTAGTTTTCTCCTACGTAATATTGAGTTGTTTCGATTTGCTTTCTTCCTTTGCCCTTTTGTTCCTCTTTCCCTCATTTAGAGTAACCAAGAGCAGGTGTTGCTTCAGGGCGAGGACCGTTTGTACTTGAACTGTGGAGAGGCTTCACAAAGCCAGAATCCTAGGAGTTCTTCAACACACTCTGAGCATAAGCCCAGTCGAGAAAAGAGCCCATTTGCAGATGGAGGTTTAGAGTCTCAGGGATTAAGCACTTTACTTGGACATCGGCATTGGCACGTTGTACAGGTAAATCTTTAATTACTGATTACAAGAGACTTATTCTTTGGTAGGATATCACCTGGAACAGATTATTAAATATTTCATCTTTTAACTTCAGGCAACTGAGAATCCTTTTAACCATTTTGTCATGTCCCTCTTCTGCTTTTCTGTGTTCTTGTCCTCTTGTCTTCTCCCTCCTTTCTTTCCGTTTGGCGTAGAGTGTATCCCCACCTGCTTCAAGTCCATTAATAATCTCAAGAACTAGAAGTTTGTTTTGCCTTCTCATTGAGAACTATTTATTTTACTTTCAGCTCTTTTTTGTATAAATTTAGCTCTACGGATTTGCACAGGCAAAACAAAGTGTAATAATCTCACGGAAAGTGGAACATCAACTAGTACTCTGTGCAGCTGACATTACAGTCCTAATGGGGCCATGTTGAGGTTAATCACGTGACTTTGGACCCTAATTGCAGACTTGTGATCAGTAGAGAGCTTTATTGTTAATAATTTTATTAGCTAATCTCATTCCAAATTATTCATTCTGATATCACTGTTCAATTAACAGTGTCTTACAGTAATTCTGATAAACTGACATTTAACATAGAAATCAATTCTGAATTTTGATACCAAGTAAAATTATTTTGGGGAAACCAGTAAGTTGAAGTTTCTTAAAAGAAACTTGCATACATAATTTCAGTGTCTTCAGTATTTTCTTTCCCCTTTTGATAGCAAAATATTTTAGGTACATCAAAGCCCACTCTTAGTTTCTTTCAGTCAGTTTCTATTTCCATAATTCTTTGCCTTACTTTGACTCTGTATGCTTACCCTACTAGCCTACTTCAGCTCCCATGTTATTTTCAGTTGACTTTGAGTGAAGATAATGAGGGACAAAAAAATGGTCATGTGAAAGGTTGAAGGATTATCTCCTACATTGACATGTGGTATACACTAAAAGAAAATGTACTTAACTTACATTAATAAATTCATAGAATCAAACAATGTACATACCATTTTATAATTAGTAACAATTTTTAAATAAAACTGCATTAGCTACTTCCTTGACTAAAATTTTCCACTGCTCCCTTCTCTCCTATAGCCATTTCTCTGCTATTTTCATTTCCCCATACTTTGAACTATTCATTCTACACTGACCTAGCATCAATGCCAGTTCTGCCTAGCCAGGTCTGTGTTACCAGAGAGCCAAGTAGAGCAGAGGATCAAAGAAGGTAGGTCTGGAACTAAAAAATCGATCAGGCAATAACAAAAATTGAATTTCCTTCCAGCTCAAAAACTCAAGTGATTCTGTGATTCTTAAGCATCTATGAAGTATCCCATATAAGAGAAACATTTTAACACTGATTTTAGGACTTTGGGTACCAGCAAGATTCTACTGCTATTCTATTCTTTTGATAGCTAAAGATATTTAGACGGATGAACTTTTAAAACTTGAGTTTACCTAGTTTATCAGTTTCCTTAAAAATAACACGAATAATGCCACATTAATTGTTTTGTACTGCCGAAACAATTATAATGAGCTCATAGAATTTTTCAAGCTGGAAGGACCTTAGAGATCATAAAGTCCAACTGGATTTGATACATGTGGTAACTGAGGATCAGGGAAGTTACATGATCCTTCCCTGATGAAGTTACATCAGGGAAGTCCAGTTCACCCAGCAGAGTAGTGGCAGACTTATCTTTATCATGACTCTATGTTGAAGTAACAATCTAATGTATTTTAAAACCGAGGTGCTGAGTATTAAATCACATAGTACACTACTGACCTTGAGCTAAAACTTAGAATTTGCCTGTTTGGCAGTTTGTACTGGAGTTGCCCTATATTTTGCTGGCACTCCAGCTACGTGATTCAGTGCAGTTATGATGGTGGTGTATAGGGCAGTATACAGTGTCTGTCTAATGCTAAACCTTTACGTTCTAGGCTTTTTAGCCATTTATCATGACTCCCTGAAGAAACATAGTTGCCTGGTTTAATTTACCCTACAATATTATCCTTTTTTCTAAGATAAGTGACCACATCCTCTGTCAAAGTTGATTTTGTTTGCATGATTTATTCTTTGTATGCTTCTTGTGTAGCTTAGATGAACTCCAACTAATTCTGCTGCCTGTTCTGTTTCTCATTTAGAATACTAGTTTTTTGTTTGTTTGTTTAAACCTGCTACCTTATACTCCTTAGCTTCCAGACTGGAAAATTCTATGTTACTTAGCATTTTTCTTTAACTAAAACAAAACAAATACACACTTGTCAGAAGCAGGATTGGTAGCTGGCAGTAAAGGCGGTGCTTTTTTTTTTTGAGATCGAGTTTGTTCTTTGTTGCCCAGGCTGGAGTGCAGTGGTGCAATCTTAGCTCACTGCAACCTCTGCCTCCAGGGTTCAAGCGATTCTGCTATCTCAGCCTCCCGAGTAGCTGGGATTACAGGCACCTGCCACCATGCCTGGCTAATTTTGCATTTTAGTAGAGACGGGGTTTCACCATGTTGGCCAGGCTGGTCTCGAACTCCTGACCTCGTGATCCACCTGCCTTGGCCTCTCAAAGTGCTGGGATTACAGGCATGAGTCACCGCACCCAGCCAAAGCAAGCACTAGCAAGCACCAGCCAAGGTGCTTTTTGAAAAGTTTTTTCTTACTTAGAAATTTTAAAACTTGAAAGTCATTTGTTGACATATGGGGCACAAACTATCGAAATTTTACAAAACAAACCTTCTAGTTTTAGGCCATGTTCCTTCTAAGTCTGCCATTTATTTTAATGGTCAGTATTTTGTATGATATAAACATTTACTTCAGAAAGGTACATAAATCTATTATCCAATGTTCTGAGGGTGTTGGTTTGATGGTTAGCTTGGCTATTTAGAAAGAATAAGCTTTACAGAATGTGGGAATAAGCACCTACATACAGGGTATCAGGCACTAAGTTAGGGATTTCCAACAGAGAATATTTAAAGGCTATTTCATTCATAAATTTGCTGTCTTCCTACAGTATGTATCAAGTGTACCAGGTATTTGGCACAGAACAAATCCTCTAGGAGGATGGCTCCCACAGTCTCACTAGTTATAGACAAAACTAATCTAGGCAGGAGACAGAGTTTTAGCAGTTACTTTAAAATTTAGAAATCATAGTAACAAATAAGGACGGATTCAGTTTCTTTAAGAGAAACTGAAACATTCTAAGATAAGGGTAGAGTTTCTGTACCTTAGCACTCAGTTTTCCAATGATGTGGCATGACTTTAGTGCCCTGAGTGTGCTTTCATGACCTGTTTTTTTTCCTCACTGATTAGCTGCCTCTTCCTTACTTCTGCCATTTCCTGTTCTCAGTATTAGAGGTAGAGCTCAGAGTTCAGATGACACATAGATCAATAAAGTTGACCTACTGGAGAAAATACATAGTATCTTTAGACAGAAAACTGCATGAAAAATAAAGCTTCGTTCTAAACTTAACACCTTAAGTTTTTAAAATAAATCATTTGTGGCACTTCATAGATTTTTACAGAATTGTTTTCTCTTATAGATACTGATCATAGTGTGATCATTTGATAAGATTTAACTTTGGTTATTAGAAACTCTTTGTGTTAGAATCCACTTTTGCAGTAAGATCCCAGCTCCTCCATTACCCAACCACACGTTTCATAAGTACTCATGAAATACCAAGGTTTGAGGGAGGTGAGGATTCCTTTTAGTGCCATGGGTGATTGGCACAGTTATACTCAGGTACATCCTCCTGCTGTGAGTGACTGCTGAAAAAAGTTGAAAATGCTTTCAACTTTTATTTCACCACCCAATCATTACCTTAAGTGTACCATTATTTGGAACTAATTTTACCCATCATAGTGATTTTTTTGGGGGTGGGGGAGTGCGGGGAGACAGAGTCTCACTTTGTTGCCCAGGCTGGAGTGCAATTGCGCAATCTTGGCTCACTGCAACCTCCGCCTCCCAGGTTCGAGTGATTCTCCTACCTCAGCTTCCCGAGTAGCTGGGATTACAGGCACCTGCCATCATGCCCGGCTAATTTTTGTATTTTTAGTAGAGACAGGGTTTCACCATACTGGCCGGGCTGGTCTCAAAACTCCTGACCTCAGGCAATCTGCCCGCCTCGGCCTCCTAAAGTGCTGATATTACAGGCGTGAGCCACTGCACTGGGCCCATGGTGAATTTTATTAATTTATTAAGCTATTGATTTAATTGGATTTTAAGTTGACTCAAGTCAACTTAATAAGTAAAGTATAACAAATAATAAGTAGTAAGTAAAGCACTTGATTAAGTGAAGTATAACAAATAGTTCTATCAAATTTTTTCAAGGTTAATACAGATGTGTACAGCATATTGCTTTTACTTAATTTTTATTCTGTCTTCACATTACACAAACAATCTTACTGGGTTTGATTGCAGTTGACTTCGCTTTTAATTTGGCATTTAGTTTTAAATATGTGACAACTCTTCTTAGAGTAAAGTGAAAATAAATTTGAACAAATTGAAGCTTTTCTTACTCCAAGAACAGAAGACTCTTTTTTTGTTCGGTTCTGTTAATTCTTGCCCTGCTCCAGCATGTGCTCATGAAAACTAATCAGCAGGCTAGAGAGATCAGTCTTATTAAAACAAAAATTTACTTAATGTACATTGATATCCCGTATCAATTATTTAAATTGAAAGGTGTTGTTCGGATGATACAAAGACACCATGTTCAAAGTGTAAGACAAACAACGTGGAAAAATTAACCCCTTTTCTTGCAGATAGAGTTAATATTTGTAATATATTAAAAGTTCTTGTAGATAAGTCAAATACCCCAATAGAAAATAATAGGCTTAGATACACTCTTTCATGTATAGTATATATATATATATATACTATATACTATATATGTTTTAAAGATAGAATAAAAGCTACCATTGTCCCTAAACAACAGAGAACTTCTTCATTTTGTCAATTTTATATTGTATAATTTTATAAGCTTTTTTTTTTTTTTTTTTTTTGAGACAGTTTCACTCTTGTTGCCCAGGCTGAAGTGCAGTGGCGTGATCTTGGCTCACTGACTGCAACCTCTGCCTCCAGAGTTCAAGCGATTCTCCTGCCTTAGTCTCCCATGTGGTTGGGATTACAGGCATGCGCCACCATGCACAGTTAGTTTTGTATTTTTAGTAGAGATGGGATTTTGCCATGTTGGTCAGGCTGGTCACAAACTCCTGACCTCAGGTGATCCACCTGCCTCGGCCTCCCAAAGTGCTGGGATTACAGCGTGAGCAGCCCCACCTGGCCTGAGCATTGCTTTTTTAATCAGAAAAGTGTAAAAGTAATAAAAATATTTCCATTAAAACCAGAACTTTTCTGAGGCTGTAATTGTATTAGATTAGGTTGTTTTGGAATAGTTTATATCAGCAAACCCAAACTGTTCATCTGCACAATTCATAGCTGCCCTCATGGGTGCCTTCTCTGAAAATCTCTTGTCAGTCCGTATTGAATTCAATATTTAAAACAAACAGAAACATCATAAAGGGTAAGGGGCAGGGAGAGGAAAGTCTGGTGCCTAGAAACATGAAATAACAAACTAAGATGTAAAACACTGATTCATATACAAATGGTGAATTCCAAGTGCTCTGCTACCAACTTGGGGGGGGGGCACCTTAAACATTGTTCAGGAAGATGAATCATATATTGTGATAACTTAATGCTTTAAGTTTAAATATATTTCATAAGTTTTACCAAACTGATGTGTTATTTTCTATAGATTTCCAGCACCTATCTAGAGAGCAATTGGCCTATACGGGTGAGTTGTTACTTTGTTGGTGTTAACTTTTGTTGGCTAGCATTTGCTGCAAGAGGCATTCTGGGAAGAGCCCTTCAGTGGGTGTATTGAGAAAAATAAAACACTTGATCTATTGTAACATTGCTAGTATATTAACATCTATAATTTTGTCAGCTATAACTGAATATTTGGATTTTAAAATATTTAATTAGCAAACATTTATTAATAGTCTATTTGCCTGACACAATACTAAGCTCTTTATGCCTAATAAAGTATATAGGTTTACAAGGAAAAGTTCTTATTTTTTTTTTTCAAACAGTTTTCAGCTATTGATAAGCTTGGACAGAATATTGCTGTGGTTGGCAAGTTTGGTTTTGCACATTACTCTTTACTCACCAAAAAATGGAAACTTTTTGGAAACATTACCCAGGTTAGTCTTTTTTGAGATTAAAAACCTATTTCCCAAAGTGTAAGAGAACTACAATATGAAATAGCTATAAAGTTTATCACTAAGTAATTCTGGTTACTTATTAAAAATAAGGAAAATCAGATATTAAAAAGTGATATTGAATAATGTCTAAGATTTGATTCTGATAAAATACTTGCTATTTTATAAAGGATCTTGTGTTGAAATAGTTGGTTTATTTTTAATTCTTGTTAAGATCGGTAACTATAATTCTTTAGCCTAAGGATTTATTCTTACATTCCACCTTGAGTTTATCTAATGTGATCAGAATAGATTTCCACAGAATTTGAGATCATTCCCTGCCTGTTCTGTGTGTGATGCATATGGGATAGTGAGCGTATGTGTGTGTGTGTGTGTGTGTATGTGTATACGTATGTACATACATGCATGCAGTTGGAAGAGAAGGAAATCAATACTTGTTAAGTGCCTATTGTGTGTTAGGCATTTTAAGGCACTTTCATATATGTTACCTTACTCATCTGCATAGCAACCCAATGAAGGCACTACTGTTACTCATCTTTCAATGTAAACACACACACACACACACACAAAACTAGGATTCAATTACTCATCTGATAAGTGATTAAGCCAGAATTTATACCAAGCCCTATTGGGGGTTGGAATGATGATGCTATATAACACGCAGTTATTTTTAATGGTATATTTGCCTTCTTAAAGAAATATTTATTTTTATAAACAGGATATGGATCATTATTAATAAAGGCTCTAGAGTTATCACTGGAGAGGGAGAGTAGAACAGAATAATTTGATCTTTGGCTGGGCGCGGTGGCTCACGCCTGTAATCCCAGCACTTTGGGAGGCTGAAGCGGGCAGATCACTTGAGGCCAGGAGTCCAAGACCAGCCTGGCCAACATGGTGAAATCCCGTCCTTACAAAATATACAAAAATTAGCTAGGTGTGTTGGTGCATGCTTGTAATCCCAGCTACTTGGGATGCGGCTGAGACATGAGAATTGCTTGAACCCAGGAGGCAGAGGTTGCAGGGAGCTGAGATTGAGCCACTACACGCCAGCGTGGGTGACAGAGTGAGACTGTCTCAAAAAAAAATAATTTAAGCTTTGGGTAAGAATTTTTATAAATATATTACTTTGTTACAATTTCTGGTAGCATAAGGTAAATTTTTAAAAATTTTTTATTTTAAGGAGCAAAATATGATCGTGACAGGTGGCTTAGCCTGGTGGAATGATTTTATGGTCCTTGCATGTTATAACATAAATGACCGTCAAGAAGAGGTACGTTTTTTTCTCTCAGAAATAACAGATTTTTATATTTTAAAGCTATTAAGCATGATTTAATTTTATATAGAAAATAGTCTATTCAAAATTGAACAAAACATTTTATCTTTTAATAAAAAATGTAGCTTCTTTTAGCTAGTGGGATTTTCTTTTCAGGTTACTACTTTAAAAAATTTTTAAGTGACAACTGAGACTTCTAAGATAACCTTTTCTAAAGATTTTAGCTGTCAGACATTCTCTATGGAGTTTGAAAATAAAGAGTTAAAAGCAAAAAATTTCATGATATAAGAACAGCTGTCCTCAGAGATAGATTTATTTAGTTACTGATTTACAGTAACCCCTCCTTAACTATGGGGGATACATTCCAAGACCATCACTGGATGCCTGAAACTGTTAATAGTACTGAACCCTATATAGCACTACCTTTTTTTCCCATACATACATACCTATGATAAAGTTTAATTTGTAAGAGATTAATAATGACTAATAATAAAACAATTATGACAGTATATTGTAATAAAAGTTATATGAATGTGGTCTCTCAGAATATCTTAGTATACTCTACTCACCTATTTTCAGACCATGGTTGACTGTATATAACTGAAACTGTGGCGAGCAAAACCATGGATAAGGGAGACTACTATATCTGGTTTTTTGTTTGTTTCGAGAAACTGCTGGTCTCATGATGTATCGGGTCTAAATCTGCAGGTCTAGACCAGGTGCAGTGGCTCACGCCTGTAATCCAAGCACTTTGGGAGGCTGAGGAGGGTAGATCACCTGAGGTCAGGAGTTCAAGACCAGCCTGGCCAACATTGTGAAACCCCGTCTCTACTGAAAATGCAAAAATTAGCCGGGCGTGGTGGCACACCCCTGTAATCCCAGCTACTTGGGAGGCTGAGGTGGCAGAATTGCTTGAACCCAGAAGGCGGAAGGTGCAGTGAGCTGAGATCATGCCACTGCATTCCAGCCTGGGCAACAGAGTGAGACCCCGCCTTTAAATAAATAAATAAATAAATAAATAAAGCAGGTCTAACAGGAATATTTTATATTAGTACATTCAGTTTTGATCACTTCATTCTTTGCTTATTCATAGAATGAGCCTAGTCTGCAAAAATATATAAGCATAATCCATTTATTGTTAAAGCTTAGATAGTTCTTTTAACTCCTGTTACTAAAAAAAAAAAAAAAAAAAAAAAAAAAAAAAACAGCATGTTTAAAGTATTTGGTCATCCCTAGTAGTTATCTTGTTTTTATAATTTTCTTTATTTTTGTTTTCTTCAGCTTAGAGTATACTTGCGAACATCAAATCTGGACAATGCCTTTGCTCATGTCACCAAAGCACAAGCAGAAACATTACTGCTTAGTGTCTTCCAGGACATGGTAATAGTATTTAGAGCAGACTGTTCAATATGCCTTTACAGTATTGAAAGAAAATCTGATGGGTAAGTATCTGGCATATGAGAAGTCACTTTTTGCTCCTATTTATCACGTTTTTCTTTTGTAGTTTTATTTTCTCAAAACAGTTATTCCACTTTTATATTCAACCTCGTTTTGTTAGAAGTAAAAAAAGCAAGTTTTAATTAGTGATATTGATATAATAGCTAAGAAAAAAGAAATATCCTACACTAACTTCTTTAGCTTATCTTCCTGGAGTCATTTGAAAAAAAAATCTAGTTTGGGATGAGGTTAAACCCTTAGATACTAAATTTTTTTCACAACCTTGAAAATAAATGGTTACTGACTCTCCTAGTACTCCCGATACTTGGTGGGAATTTGAAGGAGTTCCACAACTTTAAGACTGTAGGAAGCATGTTCTTAGCAAACTGACTTATATTTCCACTGAGCTAGATGGCTATAGTCTGGGGCAGAAAAAAAATCAGCAGTGTTGTTGCTGCTGCATGTTGCCTTATATTTGTGTTGGCATCTGGTCTACTTGCAACATATTTAGACCACACCTCTTGAGTTCTCTTTTTGTTCTCAGAGGTTAATAGAAGTATGTATTTACTGAAACAGCACAGTGATTGAGGAGTAATGCAAGATAAAAATTAAGACATCTCACTAGCCTCAGTGATTGAACCGTCATTCTTTCTCAATCAACTAGTTTTTCCAGTTAAATATTTGTATTCTTACAGCTTCTTCCCTAGTTTTCGTCTTCCCTCCTATTTGTTACTCCCTTTCTTTCTCTCTCATCCCCATGTATGTTCCCTGGTTCCCCTCAACCTTGCCAACTTCCTGATCGAAGGATATATGGGGAGAAGATGATAGGTAGAAGACATCTGAGTCTTCCATAAGCATGAAGTCTAATACCATTACTAGTGGAAAAGAAAGAAAATCTTGTTAGCATTGTTGTTGTTTTGTTTTTACAGTCCAAATACTACTGCTGGTATTCAAGTTCTTCAGGAGGTTTCCATGTCACGCTACATTCCTCATCCTTTCCTGGTAGTATCTGTCACTCTGACATCAGTGAGTACAGAGAATGGAATCACCTTGAAAATGCCACAGCAGGTACCATTCCATTATCAAAGCTCTTTGGAGTTTACGTCTCAGTTTTTGGTATTCGAGTCCATATTAGGCACTATTTGTTCAGCAAATAAATACTAAGTGTCTAAAATGTACCTTATATGAGGATGCTGGGTTGCAGTGGCAAATTAAAAAGACATGCTTTCTGCTCAGGCATTAAATAAATAATTACATACATAATGAATTGTTCCTGTTATGTGTACCAAAAAGTAGTATACATTACTGTGAGAGCATATAACAAAAACCTATTATAATCTGAATAATCAGAGATTTCTGTATCATTTAAATTAAAACCAGAAGAATAAGTAGAGTTTATCTAAGTTAAAAGGGGATGGATTTTCAGGTGGAAGGAACGGTAGTGCAGAGGCCCATAGACAAGAGAGAACATGACACACTCAGGGAATTGGAAGAATTTGACAGTGACTGGGACATGGAAATTGAAAGAGGATATAAGTCTTGTAGATAATATTGATAATTTTAGACTTTAAAGTGTTTTAAGGTAGATATTATTAGATCTAACCTTTAGTAAGACAAAACTACTGTAGGGAGAGCAACTGGGAGGTCATTGTAATGATCTAGGTCAGTGGTGTTCGTAGTCTGAACTTGGGCAGTGAAAAAGGATACGGAAAGAAGTAGAATTGAGTATAGAATAGGAGGGGCTTTATAATTAGTTAATTATGAGGAAAGAGAAAGTATAATCCCATAGTTTCTGGGTAAAGTAACACAGCAGTAGGGTGACCAGGACCCACGTTGCATAACTTCCTATTTCAGTGGTTTGTAAACTTTGTGTCAACTGGGAACTTATTGTCAGAGGAAAATTCTATGTAGATTTATTTGTCATCCCTGTCTGCCCAGTCTGACTTTTACTTCCTATCGAGGCACTTCTCTCAAACCTCAACACTCCATAAAATAATTAGAAAACCGTGCAGTAGATTATCCAGTTATGGGGAATGTAATATTACGTATATGAATCTAAAATCGATTTTGTTACATTTTATTTCAGTTCTCTATTCTTTGTAATAAGACATTGTAAAAGCTACTCCTTCTTCCACATAATGACCCCTAAAATATTTGCAGATAGTTATCATTCCTTGGCTTCTCCTTCTCTCCTCAAACCTCTCTATCTTCTTGTCTGCATGCTAAATACTTCCATATCTCCAACTATTTCATGTGATGTTTGTTCTAGACCCCTTAACCCACTTGGTCCCC
>NW_016806691.1:923678-942355 GCF_001698545.2 Rhinopithecus bieti
GTTTTTTAGCTGTGCCCTGTCCCCAGAGGTGGAGTCTACAGAGACAGGCAGGTTTCCTTGAGCTGCTGTGAGCTCCACCCAGTTCGAGCTTCCCAGCGGCTTTGTTTACCTACTTAAGCCTCAGCAATGGCGGGCGCCCCTCCCCCAGCCTCACTGCTGCCTTGCGGTTAGATCACAGACTGCTTTGCTAGCAATGAGGGAGGCTCCGTGGTTGTGGGACCCTCCCAGCCAGGTGTGGTTATTATAATCTCCTGGTGTGCCCGTTTGCTTAAAGCACAGTATTGGGGTGGGAATTACCCGATTTTCCAGGTGTTGTGTGTCTCAGTTCGCCTGGCTAGGAAAAGGGATTCCCTTCCCCCTTGTGCTTCCCAGGTGAGGCGATGCCTCGCCCTGCTTCAGCTCTCGCTGGTCAGGCTGCAGCAGCTGACCAGCACCGATTGTCCGGCACTCCCCAGTGAGATGACCCCAGTACCTCAGTTGAAAATGCAGAAATCACCGGTCTTCTGTGTCGTTCGCGCCGGGAGTTGGAGACGAGCTGTTCCTATTTGGCCATCTTGCTCCGCCCCCCTTTTTTCTTTTTTTGAGACAGAGTCTCACTCTGTCGCCAGGCTGGAGTGCAGTGGCGCAATCTCAGCTTACTGCAACCTCTGCCTCCCACATTCAAGTGATTCTCCTGCCTCGGCCTCCCAAGTAGCTGGGACTACAGGTGTGCGCCACCACGCCCAGCTAATTTTTGTATATTTAGTAGAGACAGGGATTCACCATGTTGGCCAGGATCGTCTCAATCTCTTGACCTCATGATCCGCTTACCTCGGCCTCCCAAAGTGCTGGGATTATAGGCGTGAGTGACCGTGCTCGGCCTTGGTCTCCCTTCTCAAGGTAAAATTGGTTTTCTCCTTTAAAATATAGTTCCCATTTCCTCTACAAATCATATTTAATGGTAACCAGTTAGTCCTAGTTGATAAGGGAATATACTGTTTTATAGAAGTTTAGATAAAAGGTGTGAAAAAAGCTGTGACAATTTAAAAATCATTTTGCAGTCCTGAGGAACTAATCAATCTTAGCATCACTAAAAATGGGAAAACCAGGTGTGGTATGCTTCTTGAGGTGATAAAGCATGAAGTTCACAAGAATTATTGCCAGAAATCTTGAACCCGAATCAAATCAAGTGTACAGAGTCATCTTCCCTACCACAAGGAAGCAGAATACGAGACATTCTGTTGGACAGCTACAAGTCACTAACGTGGGGGAAAAAGAAGCACATCTTCTAGATTAAATAAGATTTTGAACCCATAAAAACCAAATGCAGTGGATAAAACTCATTTGTGAGGCAAATGTGATAATCACTACCCTACAGAACCAAGTCAGTAAGCTCATTTGTGTCTTCATTCAGACAAGCTATGAAAAGACACTGTTGAAACAATTAGGGATATTTAAATACTAATGGGGAGAGAAAGTAGGGAATAATTGTAAATTTTATTGGATGTGATACTAGCATTGTGGCTATGTAAGCAGATGCCCATATATTTTAGGAATGCATATTAAACATATAGAAGTAAAATGGGTAGCATATCTTACTTGAAAAATACTCTGACAAAACTGAAAAAAAAAAATAAGGGATGGATGGAGCACATAAGGCAAAATCTTGATAATTGTGAATCTGGATAATGGCAGTGTGGAAGTTCATTATACTATTCTCCCTACTTTTAATCATATTTAAAGTTTTCATATTTAAAATAGGACTCATATATCCCAGATAGAGTAGGCAACCAGTGGCATCAGTAGTACTGAATACCATATTTAGAGAAGACCTTTCACAAAGAGAAGGTGCTTAATTTGGCTAGAGCAGATTAAGAAGTTAAAATTGACTGATTACCATAGAGGGAAAACAAAGAATGCTAGAGCAAAGTAAGTTTTGATTTAATACTAAAGTTAAAAAAAAAAAATAGTAGTAACAGTGAAAACTCTTCAACAGCAAGATAGTCTCTCCATGAGAGTGAGCTCCTGGCTACTGAAATTCTCATGGATAATCAACTGCCAGGGATTTTTTTAGGGTAAGAGATGGAGTTTGGGGTTCCTTCAAATTTAGGATTTTGAGCATACAGGTAGCCCTTGCTTTTTTCTGAAAGCTTTATTAAAGTTGCCTGAGAGTGCTGTTGCAGTCTTCTTTAACATTATCAGAAAATGTTGAATGCTAAGATCGGATACTGATAATACCTACTCACTGAAGAAAAGAGAATTGTACTTTTTTAATGAATTAGTATGAAATGTGGTGAAATCTGCCATCTTAAAACTTAAGGTAGTCATTATAAATATTACTCATATTGTGGTGAATTACAGTAAATGCCTTTAAGGTCTTTTGAAGTGTTTTAGTGTATGCCAATCCCAGTCATGCTGTTTTGCTGCAGGTGTTTGTGTCTTTTTTTTTTTTCCCTCTGCTATCTAGCTACATTTTACTGTTATCTAGGTGTCTGACTTTTCTAGTTCCCACACACCTAAATTCCATGTTCGCTTCTCATACCTCCAAATTACTTTCTGGATAGATACCCAATTTTTTTATTTAGTCATTTCTTTATACACAATTCCCTGTAGAATCTGAAAGCAGTAAGCAAGAGTAGTTTGTATAGCCAAGTATTTTGCAACTAGAATATATAGGGTGGCTGTTGTTTTCTTGATGAACCCTAAATGATATTGGCAGCTTAAATTAATCCAGCCAGCATGCAGCAAAGACTGGGACACAATCTCACAAGTTTTGAATAGTCATTCTTTCCTCCCTGAAATTCTTTCCTTCTGTTTATATAGCATATATAGCATTGTGCTTCCCTATTTCTCTTTTGTTTTCCAAAAGCTCAGGTGATGGCCTGCTGCTCTTTTTTCCCTGGCTACTGTGCCTGAGAAACATCTGTCTCCTTCGTTTACCAGCTTCACCTTTTTTTTTTTTTTTTTGAGATGGAGTCTTGCTTTGTCACCCAGGCTAGAGTGCAGTGGCGCGATCTTGGCTCACTGCAACCTCCGCCTCCCAGGTTCAAGTGATTCTTCTGCCTCAGCCTTCTGAGTAGCTGGGATTACAGGCGCCTGCCACCATGCCTGGCTTATTTTGTATTTTTAGTAGAGACAGGGTTTCACCATGTTGGCCAGGCTGGTCTCAAACTCCTGACCTCGTGATCCACCCGCCTTGGCCTCCCAGAGTGCTGGGATTACAGGCGTGAGCCACTGTGCCAGGCCTGGCCCAGCCTCACCTTTAAGCTTCTGACACTGGTACAGTCATCTCTGATTTAGTCATTGCTCACATTTTTACCTGGAAGTCTTAAGGTTTTTGTTTTTTTGTTTTTTTTTCAAATTAAATGAGCCAAAAGAAAAGGGAAAGTCTTTTGTTTTCCCTTCCCTAATTTCTCTTCCTACCTTCTATCAGTGATAATAACTTCAACTTCTCCAGCACCTCCGCTAACCTGGAAATCATCTATGGTTCTTCTCTTTTTCTACCTTTCATGTCTAGGATAGCAGTAAGTTCTATTTTTTTTAACCAAAATTTTCCTTCCTCTTTACAGGTGGAAATGACTTGATACCTGAGATTCCTTTTAAAACAGGGCTGCTCAAAATTTAATGTGCATAATGGTTTAAGTTGGGTGATAGGGCTCAATAGGAAATCATTATACTAGGCTCTCTGAGGTTTGACTGAAATTTTCATAATAAAAGGCAGACTATTTCCCCATTTCTGAAGTCAACACCCATGAAATTTGCCTCTCCTGAGTAACCTATCCTGATTAACTCTGATTTTTTAAATAACTGTCTTAATCAAGAGCCATAAGTAGTGGCTTCTTTCCTGCTGCTCTTTTACCTGGCTTTCTAAATCCTCCTTGAAGGTCTGTTACCATCCAGCTTTGTTCTCATAATGTCCCTAGTCTAGCCAGACTGTTCTCACTTTCCCGGTAGTTCCCTGTCTTCGTTTTCATTACACACTTCTACCAACCCTTACTCTCCCACTTGTGTATGTCTTCCTCATCTGTCAGATTCCACTGCATCCTTTTAAATTTCCTGTAGTTATGGCAGCTAGATCACTGAAGTGATCTCTCATTTTGATAAACTTCTAAAGTTCTCTTAGTTTTTTCAGGATAATTCAACTCTGCCCTCAATCTTATGTCACTGGGGTTGTTCATTAATTGCATTATGTGTTAGGCTTTGTACCATCCTAGCCAGAAAGCTCTTTGTATTCCCACAGAGCCTAGCAGAATGGCTATACATAATACAACCTCAATAAACATTGTGTTGTTTCATCTATAAACCTTATGGATTGGGGGGAGATGCGGAAAGCATACTGATACAGGAGTATGAATTTAGCTGCTTTTTCTTAAATTTCAGGCTCGTGGTGCAGAGAGCATTATGTTAAACCTGGCAGGACAGCTCATCATGATGCAGAGGGACAGGTCAGGCCCACAGATCCGGGAGAAGGACAGTAACCCTAACCAAAGGAAACTTGTGAGTAAAGTGCAAGTCATTTCTTTTCAGACATTAAGAAGGTATGAGATAAGGATGAAGGAATTAAAGAATTTAGGAGAAGAGTATTTTATGATTTGGAAACGAGAAATTGTAAGTCCATAAAATTAGTCTTAAGCCTCTGGGTATAAGACTGACTGACTGGAGGATAAGGTCCCAAAATGATCATGAAATGTTCCATACTCCATATGTTACTGCTTAGGCATCATTCATTGCGAATTCTAATGGGGAAAAAAAAGGGATAGAGGCCGGGCGTGGTGCCTCATGCCTGTCATCCCAGCTCTTTGGGAGGCCGAGGCAGGCAGATCATGAGGTCAGGAGATCGAGACCATCCTAGCTAATATGGTGAAACCCCGTCTCTACTAAAAATACAAAAAATTAGCCAGGTGAGGTGGCGGGCGCCTGTAGTCCTGTACTCGGGAGGCTGAGGCAGGAGAATGCTGTGAACCCGGGAGGCGGAGCTTGCAGTGAGCCTAGATCGCGCCACTGAGCTCCAGCCTGGGCAACAGAGCAAGACTCCATCTCAAAAAAATATATAGGGATAGACTGGTGAAGTTCATGGGGTGTTTTGTTTTTAGATTTAAGTGTATATACTTCAAGAGGCCAGGATACTTTTATTAACTCTAAATAGATCCCCTTGCTTTTCCCAAAAAGATAGATACTATACTATCATTTGAAAGACTTAGTAAACTAGTACCTAGGAACTTAAGAACCTGCAAATGTAATAGGAAAACAACTTGATTCTTGTCTCTCCTTCTCCAGCTGCCATTCTGTCCTCCTGTTGTACTAGCCCAGTCTGTTGAAAGTGTCTGGACAACGTGTCGAGCAAATAAACAGAAACGTCACCTTCTGGAGGCCCTCTGGCTGAGCTGTGGTGGTGCAGGGATGAAAGTTTGGCTCCCTCTCTTTCCTAGGGATCACCGCAAGCCCCATTCCTTCTTGTCCCAGCGGATCATGCTGCCTTTCCACATCAACATTTACCCGCTAGCTGTTCTGTTTGAAGATGCTTTAGTCCTTGGTGCTGTCAATGACACTTTGCTATATGATTCTTTGTATACTCGGAACAATGCTAGAGAACAGCTGGAGGTGCTCTTCCCTTTCTGTGTTGTGGAGAGAACCTCCCAGATCTACCTCCACCACATTCTACGACAACTTCTGGTCAGAAACCTTGGGGAGCAAGCCTTGCTCTTGGCCCAGTCCTGTGCCACATTACCTTACTTCCCTCATGTGCTGGAGCTCATGCTCCATGAAGTACTGGAAGAAGAAGCTACCTCACGGGAGCCCATTCCCGACCCTCTGCTTCCCACTGTGGCAAAATTTATCACCGAGTTCCCCCTCTTCCTGCAGACAGTTGTCCATTGTGCCAGGAAGACTGAATATGCCCTGTGGAATTACCTTTTTGCAGCTGTTGGAAACCCTAAGGACTTGTTTGAGGAATGTTTGATGGCTCAGGATTTGGACACAGCTGCCTCTTACCTTATTATCTTACAGGTAACAATTCTGTATTTATAAAGGGGCAAGAATTAATGAGCTTAAACTTAGAAAAATATAAATGTCCTGTTTTGGCACCATGATTGTGTTTAAGGAATTCATAGTCAGATTTTCTGTGTATATCTTTAATTTGGAAGAATTCAGATTCCTTTGAATGTCATAAAGTAACATTGCAGAGATATTTTTTCCTGTTTGTACATAAATAAGCCTAAGCAGAGTAATGAGTTCAGAGTAGTATTTTGAATATTTAATAATATTGAAGAAATTTAATATATGTATTAGAATACATATAATAAGAACATGAAAGAAATACTACATAAGATTATTGAAATATTACATAAGAAACATAGCAAAGAAAGTATTATTTGGGATATTAGTGAGTTTGAGCTTCCCACAACAGTAGATTTCTTTCCTTTTAGTGTGGGTTGCTGAGGGGAAACTTACTTAGAGCATGGTCATAACAGAGCACCTTGAGCTAGTCTCCCCAGAGCACGCCGAGAAGGCTCAGGCCTGCCACAGCAAAGACCCTCAGAGCACACAGGTTTTCTCAAAATAATGGTTTCTTTGCAACTCCTGACAATTTATTAGGTATTTGACAAAAGGGCTTGACAGTTGGTTATTTGATAGGCTACACTTAAAGATTCTTTCCAGTTACTGCAAAGTTGTTTTCATTGATATAAGAAACTAACCATAAACCTGGTTTGAATCTCTGCCTGAAGCAGATTTCCCGTCAGCTTCTTTGCTTCACGACAACGGACTGAAACCAGAAGAGACACTCAGAGGCAGAGGCCGGGTGGCCTTGAAGTATGATCCATGGCTATCCCTAAAGAAAAATACATAGGGTTTTAAAAACAGAATCAAAATAAATGCAGCTATTTTTTTGGTTCTGGGTCACTCCCTGTAACTTCACTGATCTCCCTGACAATGTAATTTTTTCTGCAGCAGAATTCCTAAGTTGCTATGGATTGACAGATAATAACTACAATTAAAGTTGTATATTAGGCACCTTTCCATGAAGACCAAGATAGGCAGGTTAAATTTGTGAAAGAAAAATGGAGGATTCTGAATGTGCAGCAGGACCTTACTACTAGCTATTGCCCAAAGCAAAGATTTTAGTTACATCCTCAGAAAACTCTACAACAGGTGACAGACCTGACCTTTTTTGGAGTCGGGCAAACCTCCCTTTTTTCTCTTCCTTTTCTGCTGATCTTCAACAATTTACTTAACTGAGTTTCTTCACTTGTAAAATACAAATGATATGTCTATCTGCAGAGTCACTGGGAGAAATAAATGAAATAATGAATTAAAGTATATGTACGGTATCTGGCATGTAGTGGGAGTTTAATAAATTACAGTTTACATGCACCAGAAGAGTACTTGTCTCGCTTTTCCTTGTACGGTACTTTTTAATCTTGCTATTAAACTAACCCCCTGTGGTGGTGTGACTACATTCTTGGAGTGTAGAAAGCTGGAGATAAAGAATTGCTCATATCTTCCCAAATTGTGTAGTATAAAAAGAATGCTGTCCTGGTTGTTTTTTATAGAATATGGAAGTCCCTGCAGTAAGTAGGCAACATGCTACCCTTCTATTCAACACAGCACTAGAACAAGGCAAGTGGGACCTCTGTCGACACATGATTCGATTTCTTAAAGCCATTGGCTCTGGAGAATCTGAGACACCTCCATCCACACCCACAGCTCAGGTTAGTTGGAAAAGTTATACATCTCTAGACCATACACCCATGTGGCATCTTTCTGTAATGGTACTGCATATTGTGTGTAATCCTAGGAACCCAGTTCAAGTGGTGGATTTGAGTTCTTCAGGAATCGAAGCATCAGTTTATCCCAGTCAGCTGAAAATGTTCCTCCGAGTAAATTCAGTTTACAGAAAACACTAAGCATGCCATCTGGTCCCTCTGGAAAAAGGTAAAATAATAAAGAGCCATTACTGCTTTTTGGGCATTCATGACACATTGCATTTCAAGACATTTACAAAATTAGGTCTTAATGGAAACAACTATTTAATCCAGTTGCAGTTTATTTTTCCATTCCCAAAAAGCAGAGACCACACAGAATGCTTCCCTTTTTTCTTCCTCCCAAGTTCACTTTAGTACCCTTTGAATAGTTTCTGCCCCTTTTTCTGGAATAGATCTTGATGTACCTGTTCTGAATGTAACAAACTTTTGTTTGTTTAAGACAGAGTCTCACTCTGTCACCCAGGCTGGAATGCAGTGGCACCATCTCAGCTCACTGCAACCTCCGCCTCACAGGTTCAAGGGATTCTCTTGCCTCAGCCACCCGAATAGCTGGGATTACAGGTATGTGCTACCACACCCGGCTAATGTTCGTATTTTTAGTAGAGATGGGGTTTCACCATGTTGTCCAGGCTAGTCTCAAGCTCCTGGCCTCAAGGATCTGCCTGCCTCTACTTCCCAAAAGGCCGGAATTACAAGCGTGAGCCACCCTACCTGGCCAAATGCCACAGACTTTTTTTTTCCCCGTAAGTTACTGGGGTCCAGGTGGTATTTGGTTACATTAGTAAGTTGTTTAGTGGTGATTTGTGAGATTTTGGTGCACCCATCACCCGAACAGTATACACTGTACCATATTTGTTGTCTTTTATCCCTCGCCCCAGTCCCAGCCTTTCCCACAAGTCCCCAAAGTCCATTGTATCATTCTTATGCCTTTGTGTCCTCATAGTTTAGCTCCCACATATCAGTGAGAACATACAATGTTTGGTTTTCCATTCCTGAGTTACTTCACTTAGAATAATACTCTCCAGTTTCATCAGGTCATTGCAAATGCTGTTAATTCCTTCCTTTTTATGGCTGAGTAGTGTTCCATATATACGTATGTACGACAGTTTCTTTATCCACTCGTTGATTGATGGGCATTTGGGTTGGTTCCACAATTTTGCAGTTGTGAATTGTGCTGCTGTAAACATGCGTGTGCAAGTATCTTTTTTGAATAATGCCGCCTTTTCCTCTGGGTAGATCCCCAGTAGTGGGATTGCTGAATCAAATGGTAGTTCTACTTTTAGTTCTTTAAGGAATCTCCACCCTGTTTTCCATAGCAGTTTTACTAGTTTACATTCCCACCAGCAGTGTAGACGTGTTCCCTAATTGCCACATCCATGCCAACATCTACTGTTTTTTGATTATAGTCATTTTGCAGGAGTAAGGTGGCATCGCATTGTGGTTTTGATTTGAAAATGCAAAAGACTTTTAAATTACCTCTGATGATAGAGGACCAAAGTAAAAAGGAAGATAGATAAATCTGTAGGTAATCCAAAAGCCTTCTTAAAGTCAGTAATTTTACCTGTCCTTCTAATTATACTTTTTGATAAAAAATAAAAATAAAAATTTAGTGCTAATGCATTTGACTCTCCTGTAACCTATTGATTAGAGAAGTTATTAAACAATGGGGGAGCCAAATGAATTGTACCTGTAGTCTCAGCTACTTGGGAGGCTGAGGTGGGGAAGATAGCTTGAACCCAGGAGTTTGAGGTTGCAGTGAGCTATGATCGTACCACTGCAGTCCAGACTGGGTGACATTGTGAAACCTGTCATTTAAGAAAAAAAATTGGTTTTCTTTTCATGTCTGCATGACTCACACTGAGAAATTTAATTTCACTTTGCCTCTCTATCCTTAGTTTCTTTGATGTGCTCTCCTTCCCTCTTTTCTTTGGGCTTTTCAAATACAGCATAGGTTTGCTGTCTTTCTGTCACTCACCTGTCACCTGCTTCCTAGTCTGACTTCTTCCATCCCCCTTTTCCTGTTCCCTGTATTCATTCTACAGATGTGTCTTAAAGAGCCTACTGTGTTCCGAGGGTTGTGGTGTAACACAGAGGAGAAGCGCTGATACTTTATCATCATTGTCAATCAGAATTAGATCTTGGATCTCTTATCTCCTTGTCAGCTTTATCAGTACCTCTGCGTAATAAGTATGTGAAATCCTCCAGTAAAGATTATTCTGTAGCTTTCTTGTGTTTCCACTTACAGATGGAGCAAAGACAGTGACTGTGCTGAGAACATGTATATTGACATGATGCTCTGGAGACATGCTCGGCGCCTCTTAGAAGATGTGAGGTTAAAGGACCTTGGCTGCTTTGCAGCCCAGCTGGGCTTTGAACTAATTAGTTGGCTGTGCAAGGAACGTACCCGAGCTGCCCGGGTAGACAACTTTGTAATAGCCCTGAAGAGACTCCATAAAGATTTCCTGTGGCCACTTCCAATCATCCCAGCCTCTTCTATCAGTTCTCCTTTCAAAAATGGAAAATACCGAACTGGTAATGTAGACTTCATGTCACTTGTACAAGGAGAATTGTATTTTACTCCATGTATTTACACATTTTGCTGTTAGTTGATATTCAAGGAATTACTTTCATTCCAAACTTAGGAGTGGATAAAAGCCAACTTTTTGTACATGAGTTGGAATGCCAACTATTTGACCAAGGATGTAAATAAAGTAGAACCTATGTCTAAGTTTTGTGACGCTGAAGTCTAATTCAAAAATCTAATCATTCTTGGATTATAAAGAAGTTGAGAACTGCCTGAATATAAAAGCTATCATGCTTATGTTATTGTGGGAAGGAGTTCTGGAATCAGACAGACATGGACCTCAAAATAAGCTGACATGGACCTCAAAATAAGCTGACAGAACTCACTCGAAGGGAACAGTAAAGGCCACCTTCTAAAGTAGGAGAGGACAAACTAAACGTGTATATTTGGTGAAAGAAAAGTTTAAAGTTTTTAAATTCAGGTCTTTTATGAAGACTATTCTAATTATTATTATTTATGAATATTGAAACCAAAACTTTTAACTTTGGCATTTAGAAACTTCATGTTATCTGAAGAGCCAAAGCAAATCACTTAGAAGATCAACATAACATAACATAATAAAGTTTTGCCAAGCTCCAGTAAGAGATACGATGATATAACTGTTAGGTGGCATTGTATGGTCAGTCCATTGTTACACAATCCCACGTCTCTAGTTTTGGGGTGGCTGATACAGTGTAAGACAGTAATTGCCTTTAAACTGTTCTTATTGGGTAGGCACATGGGGGAAGCTAAAAGAGCTGAACTGAAAATGTCAGTGCGTGCATCTTGAATTTCTTCCTCCGTTTTTTGTTTTCGGACCCACTCTGCAGTGGGAGAGCAGCTGTTAAAGTCTCAATCAGCTGACCCATTTTTAAACCTTGAGATGGATGCTGGCATCTCCAACATCCAGCGAAGTCAGAGCTGGCTCACCAACATTGGCCCCACCCATCATGAGATAGACACAGCTTCATCCCATGGACCACAAATGCAAGATGCCTTCTTGTCACCTTTATCTAATAAAGGTAAATGTCATTTTAAGTCTTGGCTATTCTTCAGTTCCTTTGAAGAAAGTTTATGTGCTATAGCACTTCAGAGATAGACCTTCACTCTTTTTCTGTCGTGATGGAGGATTAACCATTTGTATCCACTGGAGAGGTAGACAGTTTGTAGAACAAGGCCAAATTGGCCTTGACTGTACTTTGCCATATTTATTTTACGTGAACAAAATAAATAGTACAGATCAACATTAATAGATGAATCTTTGTAAATCAGTTTTGATGATAAGGAAACACTTTGAGCTCCAAGCAAGCAAAATGTGTTATCCTCATATAAAGAATTCCATTTTTATCATAATTAGATGTGGATCATAAAAAATTTTACTCCATTATCATTTTTATCTTTTTTATTTCTTTTTCTTTTGGAATATATGAGAAGGTTTTTTTTTTTATACTTTAAGTTCTAGGGTACATGTGCATAACGTGCAGGTTTGTTACATATGTATACTTGTGCCATGTTGGTGTGCTGCACCCATCAACTCATCAGCACCCCTCAATTCATCATTTATATCAGGTATAATATAGTGGGGTTCCCCTCCTTCCCCCATGTGGCCGTCACTCAGCTTACATCACTAATGGCCACATTTGTTTGGTGTACCTCCCCCCTCTTGTATTAACTGAAGAAAATCCATGACGTATTAGCTATAAATATTTTAGTATTTTTCCTACAAGGACTCGTGAAGAATTATGACCAAAATACCATTATCCCTATAAAAAACTGATAATTCCTTGATACCATCAAATATCCAATAAGTATTCAGATTTCTAATTTTCATAAACATCAAAATTTTGTATAGGTTAAGATTTAAATAAGGTTCACATATTGTGGTTGTGTTCTTAATTCTCAAGTGGATGTTCCCCCACCATCTCCTTTTCCCTTCCTTGCAGTTTATTCCTGGAAGAAATTTGATTTTGTGGATTTTCTCACAATAATGATTTTGCTTATTATATCTTCATGGTTTAGTTGAACAGTTTCCTCTGTATTTCCTGTAAATTAGTAGCTGAATGTAAAGACTTTGTCAAATTCTAGCTAGATTTTGCTGAGGGAGCTGGGGAAGACTGCTTCATAGGTGGTGGTAGTATATTTTTCCATCTAACGGTACATAATGTCTGGTTATCTAATTCTTTCTTTAAATATCTTCTATGTTCACATGGTAATTTTAGCCATGGATTTCATGTTTTAGTTTCAAGAGTCTGAGAAATCAACATCCGAGGAACAGCTAATATTTAAAATTAAAGGAAAACATTTTTTCTCCAAGAAGCTGGTTTGTAACTTTTGGCAATTCTTCATCAGGTGATGAATGCAGTATTGGTTCAGCCACAGACTTGACTGAAAGTAGCTCCATGGTGGATGGAGACTGGACGATGGTGGATGAAAATTTCTCTACGCTCAGTTTAACTCAGTCAGAGCTGGAGCACATTTCCATGGAGTTGGCCAGTAAAGGGCCTCATAAATCCCAGGTCCAGCTTCGGTGAGTTTCTTGGCTATTTGAAATCACAGAATGCCTACTCAGAGTATTTGGGGAAATAGGTATGGGTCTACTTTCCTAAGAATCATTGCACTTCTGTACATCTTATAGATCCTGCTTAGCATAAATCATTTTGTTTCTGCTTATATTTAGATATTTGCTACACATTTTCATGGAGGCAGGGTGCCTGGACTGGTGCATTGTTATAGGCCTGATTCTTAGAGAATCTTCAATAATCAATCAGATTTTGGTTATTACACAGTCTTCAGAGGTAGATGGAGAGATGTTACAGAACATAAAGACAGGGCTCCATGCAGTAGACCGATGGGCCTCCACAGACTGGTAAGTGCTGCTTTCCTTAGGATTGGTGTCCTTCCACGTCTTTTGGTCAATCCTGTCCTTTCACATTAAGGCTTAGTTATGGTTCATGTATTAGATTTTATTGATTTATTATATATTACTTATTATATGTTCATTTTTAAGCTACTTTCTTTAATAATCATTCTATACTCAGCTATTTAAATGAATATCCATCAAATAAAGTTACACTGTTGGTCAGTGTATAATTTATAGTATGAATGCGTACCACTGACTTAAGATTGATGCAGTGCAAATGAGCTTGGAATTAAACTGGAACTTCAGATTTGCAGCCCTGTGGAAGTGAAAGCAATAGTCTAAAAATATCTACTTGAAAAGATTCAAAGTTAAGGTCCATGTGAATTTAACATTCCATGATAGTTACAAGCAAATCCAAATTAGAGTTGTGGTGGCAGGTAAGAGCCTTGGACTCTAGCCCTGTCTTTATTACCAGTTATGTGTATACTCAGAGCTAGTTAATTACCTTACTTGGATCTGATTTTCCTTAATTGCCAAATGCCTTTAGGTTAAATGTTGTCTGAAGGTCCTTTTTCAAGTCTAATTTCCTGTTGGCCTTTCAATTGTAAAATACAATTTTTAGTTGTAATACTGGTTCTAAAACATCAGCCTTGGCCCCTAGTGCTTAGAAACTTAAGCCTCGGGCTTATGCAATGTGTAACCCCCTCTGCTGGGCAGGACACCCAAGAAGCCCTTCCTCCCTACCTTCTTTGCCTCCTGTCTCCCCTCCTAATCTATCATTGTCCTTATCATATCAATGTTTAGTAGAAGTTCACCTGTAACATTCTACCAAACCTTTTGAATTATGGCAGATGAGCTAATGTTTTTTTTCTCTACGTAGTCCTGGATATAAGCCATTTTTAAACATCATTAAGCCACAACTGCAGAAGCTCAGTGAGATAACAGAAGAGCAGGTCCAGCCAGATGCCTTCCAGCCAATAACTGTGGGTAAGACTCCTGAACAGACTAGCCCCCGGGCAGAGGAGAGCAGGGGCTCCTCCAGCCATGGAAGCATCCCCCAGGGAGAAGCTGGAAGCAGCAGTATGGTCAGCCGGAAAGAGGAGGACACAGCCCAAGCAGAGGAGGAAGAACCTTTTCAGGATGGGACTTACGACTGTTCTGTGTCCTAACAACAGTGAGGTTCCATCACAAAGGGGCAGTATTAGCAGCAGCGTGCAACTCAGTACGTTGTAACACAGTTCGATGATTTAACAGGAGAACTCAGTTCAGAGACTCTTTGGTAAGTATTACTAGATTTTAACTAATTCTTGTCTAAGAAATCTTTTGACTCCATAAAATGTGATATAAAGCATCTTTCATAAAAAATTTTAAGCTGCAGTGAAAAGTATTGTACAGATATACATGAGAATATTTTGGTTTTACTCAAAGGTTGGTAGCTTTTCAACCACAGGAATTGTTTTGCCCCAGGTGAGCTTACTTTTTCACTACTTACATCTTCTCATGTTTCCCGGTTCTGCATTATGTCCAGACTGCTTTTTAAAAAATAAATGCTAAGGTGCTTGCTGTAGTTTATCAGGTACTTGAGCTACCTGTTTGCTCCCTTGGATAGAGCTGGACTCCTTAATAGATACCTACCCTGGGGCACAATATGTGCCAGTGTGATGGAAACATTCTCCTTGGCTTTACTAGCCAGTTAAGTCCCAGTCCAGAATTGATGGAAGCTATTTACCTGTGAGTTAATGTGCTTGTTTTAGCAAGCTTGATTTCCATTAGATCAATGTGGGCAGAGGTCTGAGGGGGGTTCTTCTCAATTATGCTGTTAGATACCACTAAACTATTTTGTATTAAAGAACAGTATCTTTTTGTGAATACTCTTGTGTAAATATACTCAAAGGCACTGTTCATATTTTTAGGACTTGTATTATAATTTGTAAGGTTTTAATGCTGGATTCTGCATGTCTACACATACAAAGACAGGGCTTGCTCCTCTGCAAAACTGAGGAAGACAGGTTTATTGGCTTGGTCATGAAGTAACAGAAATGGTCACACTGATCGTGAAATGCAGCAGGTTTTGTGCAAATTAACGTAGTTTCTTATTTATTGCTTTTGTAAATTGAATAAAGATGGACTTCTATGTAAATAGACTGCTGAATCCTGTATTATCACAGCTACTAAGAATTAGTGTGTAAAGAATGCATTCATTGTAAACTTAAAATATTTTATGTACTTCGAGAAATGACTTAAATTTGTTTTCATACATTATGAAAACAACTGCATACTCCTTAATTGCTTTAGATTAAACACCCATCCACTGTATGTAATTCTAATTACCTTATAACAGTATTAAGACAGCTTGTTTGTACTGTGCAATTTGAACAAGGAATGCAATGTTATTTTTTACAAAAAACAAACTTGTTTATTTTTATAATAACGATGTATTTGATGTGGACCAAATTCGTACCACTATCTAAAACAGCCTCTTTTCTCATAGTGCAATTGTAGTTTAGAAACAAAACTTGGTCCTCTCTCCTTGCTTTTTAAAGTAAATGGCTAGATTTAGTTGTCTTAGCCAGGTTTCCTTTGAAGAGAAACTCAAAACCATTTTGAAACTGCTTAGTTCAGAATGCATCAAAGTATTTAAAATTACTGAGTTGGGTAATTTACTATCATTTACTTTTTACATTACAAGTGCAATAATATTTCACAAAATAAAACTCCCAAATGGGTGGAGTATGTGATTATTGGTACCTGGTCCTTCTGGTGCTATTTTTATTTAAGTCTTTGTTTCAAACCACCTTTCCCTGAATCTTAAGATAATGTTTTGCATTGAGTACATGCAGCCCAGCAAGCAATTAAACTGAACTCTCTTCTCCTGTCCTAGTCCATTAAGGAGAAGAACCAGCATTGCTTTTGTGTTTGGTGTGAACATTCAGTCAATAAAAATGATTTACCATTATAAAGAGCTGTGATCTTTTCAAGTATCTGAAATAAAACACTGTGCTGCTGAGTTCATCTCACATTCTTGAAAGCAGGGCACCAGTAAGTTAACTGTATTCCTGTGGGTTAGGCCGTGAATGAATCTTTTCTTTTATACAATATTCTTTTACAACTAATAGAGATAGGAGGCCCCAAGGCAAGAAGGTTGGCAGGTTTACAGAAAATTTGGTAATTTATTTGTTATATACTTTAATTTTAAAACCCATTTTATTTTGTTGTGTTGTTTGGTTCACGTATCAACTGTTTAAGCCATAATTTTAGCCAATGAATTTAAATATTTGGTATAACTATTTGAGGTTTACTAGATGCATTTATTAATAAATTATTTGCTGAAACCAAAAGAAGAAGTCATTGGGGTGTGGGAATAAAATCAACCTTTGCTTGTAATTAACGTTGCTGCTATTTCTGTAATGTGTATTTTTTTCCCCTTGATAAAGGGCAATAAAATCATTACACAAACTTTGGTTTATTCATCATCTCAGGTTAACAAAAGCCACGAAAATCATCTTTTCATTATATAATTCTGCTTCTTAGAATTTTCCTTTAGGCCAGGCGCGGTGGCTCAAGCCTGTAATCCCAGCACTTTGGGAGGCCGAGACAGGCGGATCATGAGGTCAGGAGATTGAGACCATCCTGGCTAACACGGTGAAGCCCCGTCTCTACTAAAAAATACAAAAAATTAGCCGGGTGTGGTGGCGGGCGCCTGTAGTCCCAGCTACTCAGGAGGCTGAGGCAGGAGAATTGCGTGAACCCGAGAGGCGGAGCTTGCATTGAGCTGAGATCCGGCCTATGCACCCCAGCCTGGGCGACAGTGAGACTCTGTCTCAAAATAAATAAATAAATAAAAATAAAATAAAAAAATACTTATTTATATGTAGATTTAGAATGAGAGCATCAAGAGTTGGCAACATCCTAGATGCCTGACAATAAAATATTGGAGGAAACAGCCCATGTCGATGACATGGAAAATGTTCAAAATATAATGAAGGAATGACAGAAAATTATGTATACCATAAGATACCTACCAAGCAAACAAAATTTTACATGTAAGTATAGAGGAACTTAGGCGTCATTCTAATAAGTGGGATTAAAAAGTACTTTGACTTTTTCCCATTTTCCTAAATATGCTTTCAGATTTGCCTATTATGGACATTTCATGTAAATGGAAACATACAGTATATGGACTTTTCTATCTCACTTCTTGGCATCAAAACATGTTGTTATTTTGGCTATAGCCATCCAAGTTGTATATGAAGTAGTATCTCACCATAGTTTAGATTTTCATTTACCTAATGGTTAATGTACATCTTCTCATAGGATTATTAGCCATTTGTCTATTTTTGAAGAAAAATGTCCGTTTCATTAGGTCATTTCATTGTTGATCTGCTGTAGTTCTTTATATATTCTGGATACTACTCTTATGTACATATAAATTGCAAATATTTCTTCATTCTGTGGGGTTTCCACTTTTTTAGGTTTCAATATTCAAGTTTTTTTTTTTTTTTAGTAATGTTAATTACAGCATTTGAAGCTCCCCTAATTCCACACAAAATGGAAGACTCTAAAATGTACCCATTAAATACTGCTAAAAAAAAAAAAAATTGGTGAGAATACAACAGAGGTCTGATTTAGATTGAGTGTTGTCACCATGTGATTACAATCACACAGACTCTCAATCATTTCACTTTCTTGATAGTGTCCTTTTAAACACTGTTTTTCATTTTAAGTCCAACTTATTTTTTCTTTGGTTGCTTGTGCCTAATCCAGGGTTATGAATATTTATGACTAAGTTTTAAGAATTTTATAGTTATATCTCCTACATTTAGGTCTTTGATCTGTTTTGTGTTAATCTTCGTATATGGTATGAAAGAGAGATCTGACTTCATCTAACATGTTGCTATTCAATTGTCAGAGCACCATTTATGGAAAAGACTTTTTTCCCATTGTCAAAAATCAGCTATAGATGTATGGGTTTATTTATAGACTCTTAATTGTATTAGGCAGATCTATAATATCTTCTTATGCCAATACCACATTGCCTTGATTGCTTTGCAGGAAATTTTGAAAGTGGGAGTCCTAAGTTTGTTTTTCTAGGCTGTTTTGGCTATTCTAGGTCTCTTGTATTTCCATATGAATTTTAGGATCAGCTTGTCAATTTCCATACTAAAATAAAGGCAGTTGGGATTTTCATAAGCGCTGTATTCATGACATAAAGCAATGTGGAGAATATTGCCATATTAAATCTTCCAGTCCATGAACGTGAGATGTCTTTCCATTTATTGAGTTTCTTTTTTTGAAAAACTGAATTTATTATAAATGAGCTCAGAATTTTTTATTATACTTTTAAGTTCTAGGGTACATGTGCACAATATGCAGGTTTGTTGCATATGTATACATGTGCCATGTTGGTGTGCTGTACCCATTAACTCATCATTTACATTAGGTATATCTCCTAATGCTATCCCTCCCCCTTACCCCCTCCCCACAATAGGACCCGGTGTGTGATGTTCCCTTT
>NW_016806691.1:942791-963759 GCF_001698545.2 Rhinopithecus bieti
TGCTCTTCTGGAGGAGTATCTTTGTGGCGTTCTCTGTATTTCCTGAATTTGGATGTTGGCCTGCCTTACTAGGTTGGGGAAGTTCTCCTGGATGATATCCTGAAGAGTGTTTTCCAACTTGGTTCCATTTTCCCCATCACTTTCAGGCACACCAATCAGACGTAGATTTGATCTTTTCACATAATCCCATATTTCTTGGAGGCTTTGTTGATTTCTTTTTACTCTTTTTTCTCCACACTTCTCTTCTCACTTCATTTCATTCATTTGATCTTCAATCGCTGATACTCTTTCTTCAAGTTGATCAAGTCTATTACTGAAGCTTGTGCATTTGTCATGTAGTTCTTGTGTTATGGTTTTTCTCTCTCTCAGTTCTTTTATGGTCTTCTCTGCATTTATTATTCTAGTTATCCATTCTTTTTTCAAGGTTTTCAGTTTCTTTGCACTGGTTACAAAGTTCCTCCTTTAGCTCTGAGAAATTTGATTGACCGACGCCTTCTTCTCTCAACTCGTCAAAGTCATTCTCCATCCAGCTTTGTTCAGTTGCTGGCAATGAACTGCATTCCTTTGGAGGGGGAGATGCACTCTGATTTTTTTAATTTTCAGGTTTTCTGCACTGCTTTTTCCCCATCTTTGTGGTTTTATCTGTCTTTGGTCTTTGATGATGGTGAAGTACTGATGGGGTTTTGGTGTGGGTATCCTTTCTGTTTGTTAGTTTTCCTTCTAACAGTCAGGACCCTCAACTGTAGGTCTGTTGGAGTTTGCTTGAGGTCCACTCCAGACTGTGTTTGCCTGGGTATCAGCAGCGGAGGCTACAGAAGATAGAATATTGCTTAACAGTGAGTGTTACTGTCTGATTCTTGCTCTGTAAACTTCGTCTCAGGAGTGTACCCTGCTGTGCGAGGTATGAGGTGTCAGTCTGCACCTAGTGGGGGATGTCTCCCAGTTAGGCTACTCAGGGGTCAGGGACCCACTTAAGCAGGCAGTCTGTCCATTCTCAGATCTCAAACTCCATGCTGCGAGATCCACTGCTCTCTTCAAAGCTGTCAGACAGGGGTATTTACCTCTGTCGAGGATTCTGCTGCTTTTTGTTTGGCTATGCCCTGTCCCCAGAGGAGGAGTCTACAGAGGCAGGCAGGCCTCCTTGAGCTGTGGTGGGCTTCACCCAGTTCGAGCTTCCTGGAGGCTTTGTTTATCTACTTAAGCCTCAGCAATGGTGGGTGCCCCTCCCCCAGCCTCCCTGCCACCTTGCAGTTAGATCTCAGACTGCTGTGCTAGCAATAAGGGAGGCTCTGTGGGCTTGGGACCCTCTGGGCCAGGTGTGGGATACAATCTCCTGGGGTGCTGTTTGCTAAGACTCTTGGTAAAGCACAGTATTAGAGTGGAAGTTACCCGATTTTCCAGGTGTTGAGCGTCTCAATTTCCTTTGGCTAGGAAAAGGAATTCCCTTCCCCCTTGTGCTTCCCAGGTGAGGTGATGCCCCGCCCTGCTTCAGCTCTCGCTGGTTGGGCTGCACCCTGCACCCATTTATTGGGTTCTTAAGGTCTTTTAACAATGGATTATAGTTTTTGGTAAGTCTCATACTTTTGTTAGATTTATTCCTATTATTAATGCTATTGTGAAAAAATGGAATTTTCTGTTTTTGGATTGTTTGTGTATATAAATACAATTGCTTCTGTATATTGACATTGCATTATGCAACACCAAACTTTTTTGTGGATTCGTTAGGATTTTCTACATTGAAGTTCATGTTGTTTGCAACCAGAGATAGTTTATTCTTCCTTTTCAATCTGGATGCCTTTTCTTTCTTTCTCCTGCCACACTATCCTGGCTAGAGCCACCAGTACAATGCTTACTAAGTGGCAATAGTGGACATCCTTGTTTTCTGATATTAGGGAGAAGCTTTGTTTCATCACTAATTATGACGCTAGCTGTGGGTTTTTCATAGATAACCTTTATCTGGTTGAGGTGTTCCCTTCTGTGTAGTTTCTTTTACAAAACCCAAAACCCTCCCATGATAAAAAACACTCAACAAACATACATTGTATCTACTGAAGTAGTCATGTGGGTTTTGTCCTTTATTCTACTAATATGGTACATTACACTGATTTTTTGAATGTTTTTCTTTTAAGACAGAGTTTTGCTGTGTCACCCATGCTGGAAGCACAGTCATGGCTTGCTGCAGCCTCAACCTGCTGAGCTCAAGCCATCCTCCTACCTCAGTTTCTATAGGTGGGCCCACAAGCATGCACCACCATGCCCTGCTAATTTTTGTGTTTTTGGTAGAGTCAGGGTTTTGCCATGTTGTCCAGGCCAGTCTCAAATTCCTGGGCTTAAGCAATTCACCCACCTTGGCCTTCCAAACTGCTGAGATTAAGCATGTGCCACCGCACCTGGCCAACTTTCTAATGTTAAACCAACCTTGCATTCCTGGCATAAATTCCATTTGGTCATGGTGTAGAGCCAAGTTGGAGAAAGAAAAGAAATTATTACCAACATGTTATATTTTTACAAATCAAATATGGAAGTAGAAGTGTCAAAAAATACACTGATACACCCCAAAAATCCCTAAGTATTTCAACTAAAAACAGACATTAAGAGCCATAACTGGGATTGCTGGCAAGATGGCTGAATAGGAACAGCTGCAGTCTGCAGCTCCCAGCAAGATCAACAGAAGGTGGGTGATTTCTGCGTTTCCAACCAAGGTACCTGTTTCATCTCATTAGGACTGGTTGGACAGTGGGTGCAGCCCAGTGAGGGTAAGCCAAAGCAGGGTGGTTCGTTGCCTTACCTGGGAAGCACAAGGGGTTGGGAAACTCCCTTTCCCAGCCAAGGGAAGCCATTAGGCACTATATCTTGCAGTTCAACCCAGACACTGTGCTTTTCCAACAGTCTTTGTGTCCCGCAAACCAGGAGATTCCCTCCAGTGCCCACGCCACCAGGGCCTTGGGTTTTCAGCATAAAACTGGGCGCCTGTTTTGGGCAGACACCAAGCTAGCTGCTGTTTTATTTTCATATTCCAGTGGTGCCTGAAACACCAGTGAGACAGAACCATTCACTCCCCTGGAAAGGGGGCTGAAGCCAGGGAGCCAAGTGGTCTGACTTGGCCGGTCCCATCCCAACGGAGCCCAGCAAGCTAAGATCCACTGGCTTGAAATTCTCATTGTTGGCACAGCAGTCTGAGCTCGACCTGGGATGCTCAAATGTAGTAGGGGGAGGGGCGTCCATCGCTGAGGCTTGAGTAGGCAGTTTTACCCTCACACCGGGAAGTTCAAACTGGATGGAGCCCACTGCAGCTCAGCAAGGCCACTGCGGCCAGATTGCCTCTCTAGATTCCCTCCTCTCTGGGCATGGCAACTCTGAAAAAAGGCAGCAGTCCCAGTCAGGGACTAACAGATAAAACCCCTACCTCCCTGCAACACAGCACTTTGGGGAAAGGGCAGTTGTGGGCACAGCTTCAGCAGACTTAAACGTCCCTGCCTGGCAGCTCTGAAGAGAGCAGTGGATCTCCCAGTATAGCATTTGAGCTCTGCTAAAGGACAGACTGACTCTTCGAGTTGGTCCTCCCAGTAGGGGCCAACAGACACCTCATACAGGAGAGCTCTAGCTGGCATCTGGTGGGTCCCCCCATGGGACGAAGCTTCCAGAGGAAGGAACAGGCAGCAATCTTTGCTGTTCTGCAGCCTTCGCCAGTCTGCAGCAGACGGCCTGAATGTAAGGAGGAAAACTACCAAACAGAAATGAATAGTATCAACATCAACAAAAGGGATGTCCAGTCAAGAGATCCCAGCTGAAGGTCACCAACTTCAAAGACCAAAGGTAGGTAGATAAATCCACAAAGATGGGGAGAAACCCGCAAAAAAAGGCTGAAAATTCCAAAAAGCAGATCACCTCTTCTCCGAAGGATGACAACTCCTCGCCAACAAGGGAACAGAACTGGACAGAAAATGAGTTTGACGAATTGACAGAAGTAAACTTAAGAAGATGGATAATAACGAACTCCTCCAAGCTAAAGGAGCACGTTCTAACCCAATGGAAGGAAGCTAAGAACCTTGAACAAAGGTTAGACAAATTGCTAACTAGAAAAACCAGTTTAGAGAAGAATATAAATTACCTGATGGAGCTGAAAAACACAGCACGAGAACTTCATGAAGCATACACATGTATCAATAGCTGAATTGATATCAGAGACTGAAGATCAACTCAATGAAATAAAGCAAGAAGACAAGATTAGAGAAAAAAGAGTGAAAAGAAACAAAGCCTCCAAGAAATATGGGACTACGTGAAAAGGCCAAATCTACGTTTGAATGGTGTACCTGAAAGCAACAAGGAGAATGGAACCAAGTTGGAAAACACTCTTCAGGATATTATCCAGGAGAACTTCCCCAACCTAGCAAGGCAGGCCAACATTCAATTCAGGAAATACAGAGAACACTGCAAAGACACTCCTCAAGTAGAGCAACCCCAAGACACATAATTGTCAAATTCACCAAGGTTGAAATGAAGGAAAAAATATTAGGCAGAGAGAAAGGTTGGGTTACCCACAAAGGGAAGCCCATCAGACTAACAACAGATCTCTTGGCAGAAATTCTACAAGCCCGAAGAGAGTGGGGCCCATATTCAACGTTCTTAAAGAATTTTCAACCCAGAATTTCATATCCAGCCAAACCAAGCTTCATAAGCAAAGGAGAAATAAAGTCCTTTACAGACAAGCAAATGCTGAGAGATTTGTTACCACCAGGCCTGCCTTACAAGAGCTCCTGAAGGAAGCACTAAACATGGAAACGAACAACTGGTACCAGCCACTGCAAAAACATACCAAATTGTAAAGGTCATAAGAGTATGAAGAAACTGCATCAACTAATGGGCAAAATAACCAGCCAGCATCATAATGACAGGATCAAATTCACACATAACAATATTCACCTTAAATGTAAACGGACTAATGCCCCAATTAAAAGACACAGACTGGCAAATTGGATAGAGAGTCAAGACTCATCAGTGTGCTGTATTCAGGAGACGCATCTCACGTGCAAAGACACACACAGGCTCAAAATAAAGGGATGTAGGAATATTTACCAAGAAAATGGAAAGCAAAAATAAAAACAAGTTGCAATCCTAGTTTCTGATAAAACAGACTTTAAACAAAGATCAAAAGGGATAAAGAAAGGCATTACATAATGGTAAAGGGATCAATGCAACAACAAGAGCTAACTATCCTAAATATATATGTATCCAAAACAGGAGCACCCAGATTTATAAAGTTCTTAGAGACCTACAAAGAGACTTAGATTCCCACACAATAATGGTGGGAGACTTTAACACCCCCTGTCAACATTAGATCAACATGATTGTATATTTAGAAAACCCTACAGTCTCAGACCAAAATCTCCTTAAGCTGATAAGCAACTTCAGCAAAGCCTCAGGATACAAAATCAATGTGCAAATATCACAAGCATTCCTATACACCAGTGACAGCCAAATTATGAGTGAACTCCCATTCACAACTGCCACTAAGACAATAAAATACCTAGGAATACAACTTGCAAGGGATGTGAAGGATCTATTCAAGGTGAACTACAAACCACTGCTCAAGGAAATGAGGGGATACACACAAATGGAAAAACATTCCATGCTCATGGATAGGAAGAATCAGTATGGTGAAAATGGCCATACTGCCCAAAGTAATTTATAAATTCAATGCTGTCTCCATCAAGCTACCATCGACTTTCTTCACAGAATTGGAAATAACTACTTTAAATTTCATACGGAACCAAAAAAGAGCCCACATAGCCAAGACAATCCTAAGAAAAAGAACAAAGCCAGAGGCATCACGCTACCTGACTTCAAACTATACTACAAGGCCACAGTAGCAAAAACAGCATGGTACTGGTCCCAAAACAGAGATATAGACCAATGGAACAGAACAGAGGCCTCAGAAATAATACCACACATCTGCAACCATCTGATCTTTGACAAACCTGACAAAAACAAGCAACGAGGAAGGGATTCCCTATTTAATAAATAGTGTTGGGAAAACTGGCTAGCCATATGCATAAAGCTGAAACTGGATCCCTTCTTTACACCTTATACAAAAACTAAGATGGATTAAAGTCTTACCATAAAAACCCTGAAAGAAAACCCAGGCAATACCATTCAGGACATAGGCATAGGCAAAGACTTCATGACTAAAACACCAAAAGCAATGGCAACAGAAGCCAAAATAGACAAATGGGATCTAATTAAAGAAACTAACATCAGAGTGAACAGGCAACCTAAAGAATGGTCGAGAAAATTTTTGCAATCTATCCATCTGACAAAGGGCTAACATCCAAAATTTACAAAGAACTTAAACTTACAAGAAAAAAAAGCCCCATCAAAAAGTGGGCAAAGGATATGAACAGACCCTTCTCAAAAGAAGACATTTATGCAGCCAACAAATATATGAAAAAAAAGCTCATCATCACTGGTCAGAGAAATGCAAATCAAAACCACAATGAGATACCATCTCACGCCAGTTAGAATGGCAATCATTAAAAAGTCAGGAAACAACAGATGCTAGAGAGGATGTGGAGAAATAGGAATGCTTTTACACTGTTGGTGGGAGTGTAAATTAGTTCAATCATTGTAGAAGACAGTGTGGCGATTCCTCAAGGATCTAGAACTAGAAATACCATTTGACCCAGCAGTCCCATTACTGGGTATATACTCAAAGGATTATAAATCATTCTACTATAAAGACACATGCACACGTATGTTTATTGCAGCACTGTTCACAATAGCAAAGACTCAGAACCAACCCAAATGCCCATCAATGATTGACTGGATAAAGAAAATGTGGCACATATACATCACTGAATACTATGCAGCCCTAAAAATGGATGAGTTCATGTCCTTTGCAGGGGCATGGATGAAGCTGGAAACCATCATTCTCAGCAAACTATAACACAAGAACAGAGAACCGAACACTGCATGTTCTCACTCATAAGTGGGAGTTGAACAATGAGAACACCTGGACACAGGGAGGGGAACATCACACACCAGGGCCTGTCAGAGGGTGGGAGGCTAGGGGGAGGGATAGCATTAGGAGAAATACCTAATGTAGATGATGGGTTGATGGGTGCAGGAAACCGCCATAACACATGTATACATATGTAACAAACCTGCACATTCTGCATATGTACCCCAGAACTTAAAGTATAATTTTAAAAAATTTAAAAAGTCATAACTGCATCTTGGCTAAAAACAAAGAGCCATAACTACATCTTGGCTTTATTGGCCCTAAAAGGAGGAGTGTTAGAAGTTATTCAGCTGTTTCACCTTGTATTGAACTTTTCTGAAAGAATTCACTCAAAGCTTAAATAATTTGCACAGATATCTTTGAACTCAAAGTTCATGCTCTATTTTGGTGAGTGGTGGTACCCTTTCCTCCTGTGGAGTTTAGAATAAACAATGGGTCACTCTGACTGAAAGGCAATTTCTTCTCGTCCTCCTACCCTTACTCCCAAATAAAAGAACGCCCTTCATCCTTTGCTATTTTTTTGATAATGGGGATGATTGAAAACTCCTACATATGCTGAAGCTCAACATTTACCTAATAATTTCTGTGAAATTCAGAAGTACCATTTCATTCTAAGATAAAGGATTCTAACTGAAGTAAATATTTCCATGTTGAGTTATTTGCTCACATGAGCCATCTAGGTCTTTTAACAGCAATTAAAAGGCTCTGTGGACATGGAATAACCCCTGAAAATAGGGGCATACAGAAGAACACAGATCTGTCTTTCTGTTAAAAAGATATCAACCAGTATATTAAAAAGTTTATTTCAGTAACATTATAAGGCAACAATCCTCAGTCAGCAAACCAGTGACAAGAAATTGACAAACACTCCTTCTACAGCTTCCTGAAACAGCAGGCTGGCTTGTGGCCCCCTTGGTGGTAACATCTTAAGGAATCCTATCATGTTTGTTTATTTATGCTAAACTGTAAAAACAAACACTTCATACGACAATCATTCTTAGGTCAAACACAAGAACGAACTACTTTGACATCGTAATTCTTCACACTTTTTCCCTGAATATGCTGTACTGTACTACTAACATTTAAATTCTGTAGAAAATAATGCATTTGTTAGTGACTTTGTTAGAGCTTGAAAAGACCCTTTTAGAATTTAAATGATCACTTATAAAAAAATTTTAATCTCAGAATCTACTAATGTGACAGACAAACAGTATACTTAACAGTTGAGTCATAAATACTGTGTATAATTGCTTGACCATCTCTAGCATTTAAATGACCTCCCAGAATATTACACAAGCCCTGAGACTAGTGAGCATCTTATTACTGACCTTGTACACCACCAAAGTTTCATAATGCTAAAGAAAACCAAAACAAAAGACAATGGTTTACACAGGAAAATAACCCAAAGGCAATACGAAAACAGTCATAATTTATTACTGATAAAGAGTAAAGGCATCCTTCCCAAAGTGGGGGGAAATCACAGGGAACACTAATTATATCAGATAAACCACGGGAATGGAAAATAGGCCCATATTTTAAAATTCATTGAGAAATCATTCCTTTTTCTCCACAACTGTGATTCTATACAAGATACAAACCCTGCAAACCTTTTGTGCTACCTGATGGATAAAAGTAGCAGGAGCCAGACTCCTGAAACACTTGAGACTGATTTCTACAAAGTCCAGGAAAAGCAATGACTCCAGTGTGCAGTGCTGATGCATGTGACAGCCTAATGTGTTATTATTCAGCTCTGGTGGCAGCCCTATCTACGTGGGCCCAGTTAGTTTTTAGGGAGTCACAGATTAGGCAGGCAATGAGGAGCATGATTCTAAAAAGCACATCATATGCATTAAACAAGCAGCTTCAAGGACATTTTCTCCTGCGATGCACACTTACTGTGCTCTTTCTATTCAGACAGATCCACAGACCACCTTTCAAGACCATTCCTCTCTCATTTCCTCCATCACCCAAGATAAATCTAGCTACCCTTTTTTGTTTTGTTAACTGTGCCTTTTCTTTCAACTTTTTGTCCTTGTTAAAATTTGTCCAATGTTTCACATTTCCTAATGATGAAAAGAAAGCTTGCACCGTTTACCATTGATCTCACCAACCCCCTCACTGCTGGAACCAAAAAGCCATGAGAGGTACTGCTGTGATACACCTTACAAGCTACATAGCCATCTTCAAAATGAAAACCACCTTTAAGTCCTCATGCTGCCACTATGCAGGATCTGAACCACCTACAGGTACAGTGGTCTCATTCCAGTATAAGCCACAACCTCAAGTCTCAGGAAAGCCAGCCTGCTGGATAGTAAGTTACTGAGAAAAACTAATCTATTCAACTGGCTGGAAAACAAAAAGGCCCAGTGCATCAATAAGATTATACCATAAAGGATTAATCTTGTATAACACAAGACTCCTAGGAAACAAAAGAGAATAAATATTTATAAAATGCCCACTACTCCCAGCCTTCCTTCTACCCCAGAATAGCCCAGGTGGCAGCTCAGTGCTCTGAGGAAGGAAGTTAAGGTCATGTACTGGCACAAACAATATTCTGAACCAAAAGAACCTACGAAAACCAGAGGGATATGTGGCCAAATACTCCCCTTTTCAACTTGGTAAGATGAAGAGGGGTAAACAGACATGTTTCAGAGAAAAAAGGCATAGAAAACCACCTCAGGAAAGCAGCACAGCAGTGGATCTGAGTGTCCATTTGTCAGGACAGTGAGTCACCAGCTCAGCACAGGGTCCAGGCCTCAGCACAGAGACACAAAGCACATCCGAGAGGCTGCCTGAAGAAACAGCTAGACAAAGGCTACAGCCTCAAGAGCGCAATGCTTCTCTTCTCTCCCAGCCCCATGGCAATCACTTCCCAGTGACCTACACAGAGTTATATTCTCAAGGGGAATCAGTACCCCAGTGAATGATATTTTACCCACCATCCACGAATACAACAAATGGTTTTGGGGCTTAAATTGGAAACAACTTTTGTCTCATTAACAATGGTCTGACAGTGTACATCTTTCTTGATCCTAACAGGACACCTCCTGAAGTGGTTTGTTGGCTTTTGTCCTTAAGGTCATATGAAATGACGTTGTGTGTAGTGGCAGTACCCACATGTGCTTAAGTGCCAGAAGACTGGCATTTTCAAGTGTCAACAGGCCATGCATCATTGTGCCACAGCTAAACCTTTATAGTGCTTGGCCCTGAAAAGTGTTAACCCAGAAAGTTCTCTGAACATATGCTCATTAAAATTCATTGACTTACGTTACAAACATCCACGTAACATAGGGAGAAACCATGTCACATGGAGTATCCACTGGGCATGTACTTAGAGCTCATCCACAAGACTAAAACACAAAGAGATCGTAGGTGCACACCCAGGCAGAGGGAAATGTCCAATCTGGGAACCTTTCCTTCAGAGCATCCAGTTGAGGGGATCTCTTGTCTTCCCCAGATAGATAGTGGGCAGCAATGGCCACAGTAACCATTCCTTCAGGATGTTCTTCTGAGACCTGCCAGAGAAAATCAATTAGTTCTCCAGTTCTCGGAAGCCAGAATACTGAACCCAAGGTTCTTGCTAAATACCTCCTGGGAACCTAATCAATGAAACAAACAATGCTGGGAAATTTGCACCTGCACTTCTATCCAGAACTGCCATGCAGAAGCCTGGAGTCCATGGGAGTAAAAGACAAAGTAGTCTCCTCCTTTACTTGTGACTGGGGTGCCATTACCAAGAGACCACTGAGAAAGTGTTGACCCTTTGTGGGCTCGAACATAAAAGGACATATGGCTTGGTCCTGTAAGGTAAAAGGAAGAAAGAACAGTTAATCTTTGTAAAAGGATCAGAAAAATAACCCACAATCCAAACCAGACTTCATAAAGGTTCATGCCTGTATGACTTTAAATATACTCGCTATAAACCTAATGGAGGTTTACCAGTTTGGACACTTAGTGTGAATCAACAAGGTTAAATAATGAGGTACAGGAGAAAAGGCACAGACTCTAAATGAGAAAGCCTGTGTTAAGTTGGTCCTATCACTTAACTGCTGCATGACATCAGGAATTTAATCTATGTCACAATTTCTTCATCTATGAAATAGATTTTTTGAGGGGTTTATATTAGAAAAAGCATATGAAAGTGTTGGCAAAACTGCAAAGTGCTATAACAGTACTGAATAGGATTGTCATTATGAATCGGGTTGTAATTTTCAGAGTTGATCATGTAATACCTTAAAATATGTTTTACTAGTTTTCCCTTCAAGCTAGAAAGTATCAGCTCAGTTCTGAAAATTTAGTCATCACTGGGAACTTCCAAGGAAACTGATGATAGTGGCAGTCAAGCTAAAACTAAAATAGATAAAACTAAACAAAAACACACCCTCAGCCTAACTTGAAGACAGAGAATATCCACATGTGCAATAACCGTAAATTTTTAAATCTCAGGGAGCAATCTCACACACGTGTGCCCACCGTGCTTCTGCTGCAAGGCTTTGTGGCAAACGCAGACCAAGTAAGTCCACCCTAAATCTGAAAATACCACTATAGTGTCCAGTCAAAGAAAGGTTTACAGGGCAGGGACGTAAAAGTATATTACTGAAGTAACAGTCTTCAAAACCAAAACTTCTCAGGGAAAAATAAACCAAAAAAGAAGGAAGAGGCATCCTCTGGCATTTGGGTGATGAAGGTGAAAAGAAGCAAAAGAAAATTCAGGGTCCCGCAAGAAAATCCAATCAAAACGCTGAATGAGATATGTATTATTCATTCATACCAATGCAAACTTACTAAGGAATCTAGACTTTATTACACTGACAGAAAAGGAAGCCATTGCTAGAAATCTTACAAAACAGCGCAAAAATGAGGAAGAAAAGGACAAACAGACCCATACAGTTATTACCAAAAAAAAAAAAAAAAAATCAGAAAATTCCTCTTGGGAAAAAAAACCCAACCATGAAGCAGAAGAAAATGTTATGATCACACTCCAACTACAAATATATCCATACAAACATTTGGGCATATTTAAAACCCCACCATGAATCAGAAATTCTTACTAGAAGGAAGAATTAAAAGGACTGACTAGACTCAGAAAACAAATGGAGGAAAAAGGCAAAATTACCTTAGAAATGAAGACAATTACAAGATGCCCAACAGAATAGATTCAAAGGAAAATTTATTAACAGGCATAAAGACAGGAGAAATACTAAGAAAATTAAAATGGGAAAAAGCAAAGTAAGAAAGGTTAGCAATAGTGGTAAAAATGGAAGGCAGGTCAAAAAGAAATATTCATTTGGTACCCCAGAAGAAAACCAAACAACGAAACAGAATATTTAAAACCATAATCCAAGAAAGCATTCCAGAAATAAAAGGAGAGCTGAATCTACACATTGAAAGGGATTACCAGGCACCTTAGAATATTAACATAGAACAAACAACTTCAAAACATAACCTAGTAAAACAGATTTCAAAGAAAAAAAACTCTTCAAGGTCTTCAGTAAAAAGATCAAGTAACTTACAAAAAAAATTACATTGTATCAGACTCCAAAAACAAAATATAAAATAAGGCAACAATGGAACAGCAATTTTTTAAAAAAATATTGGAAAATGTGAACCGAAGATTTTATGTCTACCAACTTGTCCTTCAATTATCAAGGTTATAGAAAACCAATTTTAGCCATATAGAAACAGAGCACTCATGAGCCCTTCTTCAGAAACAGTCTAGAGAATAAGAAACAGTCTAGAGAATAAGAAACAGTCTAGAGAATAAGATTCATCCAACCAAGAGATAACTCTACAAACTTCAGCAAAGAACTTTTTCTTGAGACGGGGTTTTGCTCTATCACCTAGGTTTGAGTGCAGTGGCGTGAACACAGCCCACTGCAGCCTTGACTTCCTTGGCTTGAGCAATCCTGTTGCCTCAGCCTCCCAAGTAGCTGGGACTACAGATGCATGCTACAAACCTGGCTTTTTTTTGTTTTTTTTTTTTTGGTAGAAATGGGGTCTCCCCATTTTGCCCAGGCTGGTCTCGAGCTCCTGGGCTCAAGCCATCTTCCCACCTCAACCTCCCAAAGTACTCCCAAAGTAAGCCACCACACCTGGCCAAAAGAACTTACTATAGTGAGGATTTTAATACATCCAAATGTATTACAAAAACACTAAGGTGAAGGTATAAAACAAATGTACAAATGTTACATGCTGTAACAAAAATTGGATGGAAAATGGGAGAGAGAAAGAGGAAAATATAATAAGCATGCTGTTGTACAGGTTAATTGGTGGGAGTTAAAACAATACCTTTATTTATTTATTTATTTTTCCTGAGACGGAGTCTCACTCTGTGGCCCAGGCTGGAGTGCAGGGGCGCAATTTCAGCTCACTGCAACCTCTGCCTCCCGGGTTCAAGTAAAATAATAGAGAATTAAAACAAATATAAACATTCATAAATGCCAGAAAATAAATGTTTTAAAGAGCATAGAAGACACCTCATAGAAAAAAGGAACATAACAAATAAAGTAACACATGTAATTATAAAATATTGTGACAACTGAGGCCAAATGTATGAGTAATAAAAATTAATGTAAATAAATCTAACTTACCCACTAAAAGAAAAAAAATTTCAACTTGGCTTACAAAGCCAAGCCCAATCACATACTGTATGTTTCCTGAATACAGAGAGATTCAGAAAGGGTAAACGAAGGTATGAACAAAGGTATTTCAGGCAAGTGGAAATTGTTTAAAAGTCCTATCTTATTTCTGAAAAAATAGAATTCAAGGCAAAAGCATTAAATATAAAAGGGGTACTTTTTAATACTAAAAGTCACAATTCACAATGAAGACATAAAAATTGTGAATATCTATGCATCAGATAACACAGCAACCACTTTATAAAGCAAACTACAGGAGACGTATAGAAGATATATACATATAAACATAAAAATAAGAAACTCCAATATTCCATTCAGTACAAGACACGTCAATCAAGCAAAAAATAAGGATGATATAGGAAGACTTAAAATGACCAATGAGGTAGATCACGTGGATGTGTACAGGTTGAGTATTCCTTATTTGAAATACTTGAGACCAGAAGTGTTTCAGATTTTGGAATACTTGCATTACCCTACAGGTATCATGCAGGCCTTTTTGGCATTTCAAACAATATCTTTACACAACAGAACAGAGAATAAGCAAAAAAAAACAACAAAAACAAAAACCAAAAGTGTGTAATGCACATAGGTCTGGGGTTCATGTGAGGTATTATGAGAAACCTGCCATTGGCATATGCAGCCTACACACATACCATTTTATTACTCTTTACAGGCATGCTTGCATGGAGAATCCGGGTGTATGAGGAATGTATGTCACAGTTGAAAGGGGCTGGAAAGGTTTTCTTCCCCCAGGGATGCTGAATAACTGTGTTGTGTGCCTATGTTTTGACTATGACCTGTCAAATCATACCGAAAAGGAGATTGTTTTCGGTTAGGGAGGCCAGTGGTATTAAGATTAGAATTGTGATGAAGTATATTATGGATGCTACTTGTCCGATTATAATGAAGGGTTGGTTTACCGGTTGACTTCCAATTCAGGTTAGGGTTAGTAGAATTGTGATTAGGAGTCATAGTAGGAATTGGCTGAGTGGGTGGAATGTCATACTTTGTTGTTTGGATTTGTGGAGTATGGGTATAATTGTTAGGATGAGAATGGATAGGAGGAGCGCTAATACTCCCCCTAACTTATTAGGAACAGATCGTAGGATTGCGTATGCGAACAGGAAATATCATTCTGGTTTGATGTGTGGTGGGGTGCTTAGAGGTCAGATGTGGAAATTTTCTTTTCTTTTTTTTTTTGAGACATGGTCTCACTCTGTCACCGAGGCTGGGATGCAGTGGTGCAATTATGGCTCACTGCAGTCTCCAATTCCTGGACTCAAGCAGTCCTCCCTCCTGGGTAGCTAGGACTACAGGCGTGAGCTATTATACCTGGCTAATGTTTTAATTTTTTGTAGAGACAAGGTCTGACTATGTTGCCCAGGCTGGTCCGAAACTCCTGGCCCCAAGTGATTCTTCTGCCTTGGCCTTCCCAAATGTGGGGATTACAGGTATGAGCCACCACGGCTGGCAGAATTTTCCTTTTGTGGCATCAAGCATCAAGTTGGTGCTCAAAAAGTTTTGGATTTCAGATTTTTGGATGAGGGTGCTCAATCTGTATATATTAAAACTTTATGTACTGATAATACGAAATATACCTTCTCAAGTGAGCATCAAACACTTACAAAATCGAGTACTAGAGGTCACACAAGAAATATGGGAAAGTTACATAAAATTAGAAATAAATGACATTGATCACAATTCAATAAAACTGAATTGTTGAAATTAACAATAAAACAGCTTTCCTCTGGAAATTAAAGACTCTACCATGAAAGAGGAAGTACAAACTGAAATTACAGAATTTTTTAAAAATAGGAACTACTAGATACATGCAAAACAGTAATAAGAGGAAAATTCATAGCAATAAATTTTGGGGGGTGTTAGATGCAATGGCTAATGCCTGTAATCTTAACACTTTAGGAGGCCAAGGCAGGAGGCTCACTTGAGGGCAATATAGCGAGACACCATCTCTAGATAAAGTTTTTTTTCAAATTTGCCAGGAGTGGTGACACACACCTGTAGTCCCAGCCACTCCAGAGGCTGAGATAGGAGGATCACTTGGAGCCCATGAGTTTGATGCTGCAGTGAGCCATGATCACATCACTGCACTCCAGTCTGAGTGACCAGGGAGATTCCAAATCAAAAATATCTGTCTTTTTTCAGTAAAATAAATTTTTAAAAGTGACAGGTCAAAAGAACAACAAAGTAACCAAAAGAAAGCAAAGATGAAAGCAAGAATCAATGAAATACAGAACAAAACAGACCTAATTTTAAAATAGAAGTTTTTTTCCCTAAATTAACAAAATAAGACAATTGCTAGCTAAATCAAGAAAGGAGCAGTGGGGAAAGAGAGCAAAACAGAGAAAACACAAATATACAAAAAGATAAATAAAAGAAAATAATCTAAACAATAAATTTATAAAATCACATGACTATTTTGCAGGCCTCTATACTAATAAATTTGAAAACCCAGAAGAAATCAGTACTTTTCTAGGAAAATATAGATTACCAAAACTGAGCACATTAAAGATATAAAGTTTAAACAGACCAGTTTCCCTAGAAAAAATTAAGGAACTGGCCCCCATAAAAGCACCAGGCCCTGATGGCGTTCACAGAGGAATTCAAGGCAACTTCCCAACCAAATAGCTCCAATGCTCCATAAACTGTTCCAAGGTATTGAAAATGAAGGAAAACTAATTGTTCTTATAAAGTATTAATATAATAAAGAGTACAAAGAAAAAAGCAGACCAGTATCACTCATGAATATTAATGCACAATTTCCCAGTAACATCAACAAACAGAATCCAACATCACATTAATAAAATAATAGGCCATAAAAAAGACACAATGAAGAAAATTCCTATCACTGCCTTCATAGATGCTCAAAAAGCCTTTCTCAAAATTAAACACTCATTTCTTGTTTTAAAATTCAACAAGATGACAGCTGATGAATGCTTGCTGAAAATGATTTTAAAAAGTATGTACCTTAGTCCTAAGACCAGGATCTTAAATATGAGGAAAACACTAGAGACCTTTGCACTAATATCAAAAACAAGACAAGGATGCTCACTATATCCATAACTTCAACACTGTGCTAGAATTTATTAGCCAACTGGACAATTAGAGGCATAAAAATTGGTAGAAAAGAAATAAAACTGTATTTGCAGATGATATGCAGCAGTCAATAAACCACAGCTGAGATCTATTTTGTATGGCCCTCAGGCTAGGAATGGTTTTACATTTTAATGGGTGGTAAACAAAGAAAAAAAAGGGGGGGAAACAAAAGAATGTGACCGAGGCAAGGCCTAAATTATTTACCTAGATGATATGGTTTGCCTGTGTCCCCACCCAAATCTCATCTTGAATTGTAACTCCCACAATGCCCACGTGTGGTGAGAGGAACCCAGTGGGAGGTGGTTGAATCTTGGGGGCACATCTTTCTCATGCTGTTCTCATGATAGTGAATTAGTCTCACAAGATCTGATGGTTTTAAAAATGGTAGTTTCCCTGCACAAGCTCTCTTTGCCTGCTGCCATCCATGTAAGACATGACTTGCTCCTCCTTGCCTTTCACCTTCTGCCATGATTGTAAGGCTTCCCCAGCCACGTGGAACTGTAAGTCCAATAAACCTCTTTCTTTTGTAAATTGCCCAGTCTCAGGTATATCTTTATCAGCAACATGTAAACAGACTAATACAGTAAACTGGTACCAGTAGAGTGGGGTGCTGCTGAAAAGGTACCCAAAAATGTGGGAGCAACTTTGGAACTGGGTAAAAGGCAGAGGCTGTAACAGTTGTGGAGGGCTCAGAAGAAGAGGAAAATGTGGGAAAGTCTGGAACGTCCTAGAGACTTGTTGAATGGCTGTGACCAAAATACTGATAATGATAATGATATGGAAAATAAAATCCAGGCTGAGGTGGTCTTGGATAGAAATGAGGAACTTTTTGGGAACTAGAGCAAAGGTAATTCTTCTTATGTTTTAGCAAAGAGACTGGAGGCATTTTGCCCCTGCCCTAGAGATATGTGGAACTCTGAACTCAATTGAGAGAGATGATTTAGGGTAGCTGGTGGAAGGAATTTCTAAGCAGCAAAGCACTCAAGAGGTGACTTGGGTGCTGTTAAAGGCAGTTTTATAAGGGAAGCAGAGCACAAAATTCAGAAAATTTGCAGCCTGACAATGCAATAGAAAAGAAAATCCCATTTTCTGAGGAGAAATTCAAGCCAGCTGCAGAAATTTGCATAAGTAACAAGGAGCCAAATTTTAATCCCCAAGACAATAGGGAAAACGTCTCCAGGGCATGTCAGAGGTCTTCACAGCAGCCCCTCCCATCACTGGTCCAGAGGCCTAGGAGGAAAAAGTGGTTTCATGGGCTATGCCCAGGGTCTCCATGCTGTGTGCAGCCTAGTGTCTTAGTGCCCTGCATCTCAACCACTTCAGCCATGGCTGAAAGGGACCAATGCAGAGCTCAGGACGTGGCTTCAAAGGGTTCAACCCTCAAGCCTTGACAGCTTCCACATGGTGTTGAGCCTGTGAGCACAGAGAAGTCAAAAACTGGGGTTTGGGAACCTCTGCCTAGATTTCAGAAGATGTATGGAAACACCTGGATGCCCAGGCAGAAGTTTGTGCAGGGGTGGGACTTCATGGAGAACTTCTGTTAGGGCAGTGTGGAAGGGAAATGTGGGGTTGGAGCCCCCACACAGAGTCCCTACTGGGGCACTGCCTAGTGGAGCTGCAAGAAGAGGGCTACTATCCTCCAGACCCCAGGATAGTGGATCCACTGACAGCTTGCACTATGCTCCTGGAAAAGTCACAGACACTCAACGCCAGCCAGTGAAGGCAGCTGGGGTGAGACTGTACCTGCAAAGCCACAGGGATGGAGCTGCCCAAGACCATGGAAACCCACCTCTTGCATCCATGTGACTTGGATGTGAAACATGGAATCAAAGGAGATCATTTTGGAACTTTAAGATTTGACTGCCCTGTTGGATTTCGGACTTGCATGAGGCCTGTAGCCCCTTTGTTTTGGCCAATTTCTCTCATTTGGAATGGCTGTATTTACCCAATGCCTGTACCCNCACAGAGTCCCTACTGGGGCACTGCCTAGTGGAGCTGCAAGAAGAGGGCTACTATCCTCCAGACCCCAGGATAGTGGATCCACTGACAGCTTGCACTATGCTCCTGGAAAAGTCACAGACACTCAACGCCAGCCAGTGAAGGCAGCTGGGGTGAGACTGTACCTGCAAAGCCACAGGGATGGAGCTGCCCAAGACCATGGAAACCCACCTCTTGCATCCATGTGACTTGGATGTGAAACATGGAATCAAAGGAGATCATTTTGGAACTTTAAGATTTGACTGCCCTGTTGGATTTCGGACTTGCATGAGGCCTGTAGCCCCTTTGTTTTGGCCAATTTCTCTCATTTGGAATGGCTGTATTTACCCAATGCCTGTACCCCCTTGTATCTAGGAAGTAACTAACTTGCTTTTGATTTTACAGGCTCATAGGCAGAAGGGACTTGCTTTGTCTCAGATGAGACTTTGGACTGTGGACTTTTAATGCTAAAATGAGTTAAGACCTTAGGGGACTGCTGGGAAGGCACAGCTGGTTTTGAAATGTGAGGACATGAGATTTGGGAAGGGCTGGGGTGGAATGATACGGTTTGGCTGCATCCTCACCCAAATTTCATCTTGAATTGTAACTCCCACAATTTCCACATGTGGTGGGAGGAACACAGTGGGAGGTGGTTGAATTTTGGGGGCAGGTCTTTCCCGTGCTGTTCTTGTGATAGTGAATGAGTCTCACAAGATCTGATGGTTTTAAAAACGGGAGCTTCCCTGCACAAGCTCTCTTTGCCTGCTGCCATCCATGTAAGATGTGACTTGCTCCTCCTTGCCTTTCACCTTCCGCCATGATCTGAGGCCACCCCAGCCACATGGAACTGTAAGTCCAATAAACCTCTTTCTTTTGTAAATTGCCCAGTCTCGGGTATGTCTTTATGAGCAGCATAAAAACAGACTGGCCCTTTAGAGAAAAAGTTTGTGAACCCCGGTATATCTGGAGAACCCAAGGATATCAATGGTTAAACTAACTCAAAAAATACAAGATTCAGTTAGGTAGTAGGATATAAAATTGACATGTAGAAATCAACTGCCTTCACACATACAAAAAATAATCAGAGGATATAATGGTAGAGAGATGCCCTCAATTATAAACAGCAACACAATCTAGATGAGAAAAACCTCTCAGACAGGGTTTCACTCTGTCGCCCAGCCTGGAGTATGGTAGCACAATCATAGCTCACTGCAACCTCGAATTCTATGCCCAAGCGATTCTCCTACCTCAGCCTCCCAAGTAGCTGGGACTACAGGTGTGCACAAGCACTCTTAATTTTTTTTCTTTTTTTGTAGAGATAGAGTCTCACTATATTGCCTAGGCTGGTCCCAGGCTCAAGCAATCTGCCTACCTCAGCCTTCCAAAGTGCTGGGACTATAGGGGGAAAACCCCTGAAAGACATAAAAATAGATTTGAACAAACGAAATGTCATTCCCAGGTCACTGATAGGATGACTCAACATCGTATCAATTCTCCTGAAGGTAATTTATAAATTTATTATGATACTCCAAAAATACCAATAAGCAATAAGCTTTATATTAGAATTGGGTAAGTTATTACTGATGTTCATATGAAAAAGAAAATAGTAAGGAAGATAAACAAAACAGCAAGGAAAATACTGAAAACAAAACTACAAAGGAGCTTAATGCTTTCAATCATGAAAATACTATAAAGCTTCTATAATTAAAAGTGTAATAACTAGTGTACAAATAGACCTACACATACACAGTCAAATGATTTCTGATAAGGGCACCAAAGCAATTCAATGGTAAAAGTATTTTCAAAAAATGGTGCTAGGAACACTTGATATCCATAAAGGAAAAAAAGAGCCTTGACCCCTACACCTCAGACCATACACAAAAATTAATTCAAGGTGGATCACAGGCCTAAATATAAAAGCTAAAGCTGTAAAGCTTCTAGGAGGAAACGTGAGAATCTATGTTTGTGACCACTAGGTAGGCAATGATTTTTTAGAGGAATAAAAAGCACTGATCCTGAAAGAAAATCCTGATATACTGGACTTCAGAGAAATTTAAAACTTCTGCACATCAAAAGACAACATTAAAAAAAGAATGCAGAAAATCTTCACAACATATATCAGATGAAGGATTTTTATCTGGAATACACAAACTCTTACAAGTCAAGAAGAAACATAATTTTTTTTTTTTTTTTTTTTTTTTTTTTTTTTTTTTTTTTTTTT
>NW_016806691.1:964978-994722 GCF_001698545.2 Rhinopithecus bieti
TTTTTGAGACAGAGTCTCACTCTGTCGCCCAGGCTGGAGTGCAGTGGCACAATCTTGGCTCACTGCAACCTCTGCCTCGCGGGTTCAAGCGATTCTCCTGCCTCAGCCTCCCAAGTAGCTGGGCTTACAGATGCACACCAATACACCCAGCTAATTTTTTATATTTTTGGTAGAGATGAGGTTTCACCATGTTGGCCAGGTTGGTCTCGAACTCCTGACCTCAAGTGATCTGCCTGTCTCAGCTGCCCAAAGTGCTGGGATTGCAGACATGAGCCACCATGCCCGGCCCATGACTTTTTAAAAAGGGAAAAGAGCTGGGTGCAGTGGTTCATGCTGGTAATCCCAGCACTCTGGGAGGCAAAGGCGAGAGGATAGCTTGAGCCCAGGGAGTTTGAGACCAGCCTGGGCAACACTGTGGGATCCTGTCTCTACAAAATACTTCAAAAAATTATCAACATGGTGGTGCACACCTGTGGTCCCAGCTACTTGGGGGCCGAGGTGGGATGAGCCTGAGAGGTCAAGACTAAAGCTAGCCATAATTGACACTGCACTCCAGCCTGGACAACAGAGGGAGAACCCCTTTCAAAAAAAACAAAAGTCCGGGGAAAGACATGAAGAAACAAAGCAAGACAAATGAATAGCCAATAAGCACTTGAAAAAGTGTTCTACACCATTAATTTTCAAAGAAATGCAAGAGATACTACTAAACATCCATTAGAAATGATGAGATGAAAAACAACTAACAGCAACTGGAAACAGCCCAAGCGTCCATCAGCAGTAGAACGATAAACCACGGTATCTTCATACAGTTACTACTACTCAGCAACAGAAGGCAACGAAGTGCTGATACTCTAAACAACATAGCTAAATCCCAAACACCTTCTGCTTAATAACCCAGAACACTACAGACAGTCATCCCTTGGTATCTGTGGGGAACTGGTTCCAGGACCCACTATAGAAACCAATCTATGTATATTGAAGTCCTTTATACAAAAAGGCACAGTATTTGTATATGACCTACACATATCCTCCCCTATATTTTAAAGTGCCTCACGATTACGTATAATACCTAACACAATGTAAATAGTTGCTACACCACATTGCTTTTTTATTGTATTATTTTGGTTTTTTTGTTTTTGTTTTTGTTTTTTTTGAGACAGAGTCACCCGGGCTGGCGTGCAGTGGCATGATCTCGGCTCACTGCAACCTCCGCCTCAGTCTCCTAGGTAGCTGGGATTACAGGTGCCCACCACCACGCCCAGCTAATTTTTGTATTTTTAGTAGAGACGGGGTTTCACCATGTTGGCCAAGCTGGTCTCGAACTCCTGACCTCAAGTGGGCCCACCTTTGCCTCCTGAAGTGCTGGAATTGCAGGTGTGAGCCACTGTGCCCGGCCTGTTGTACTGTTATTATCTGGAGTTTTTATGAATATTTTCAATCCACAGCTGGTGGAATCTCTGGATATGGAATCCACAGACCCAGAGAGCTGACTATACTGGATGATTCCATTTACATGAAATTCAAGAAAAGGCCAAACTAATCTGTGAATGTACAAATCAGAGTGGTTGCTTCTGGAGACTGACTAAAAACATCATAAAGGAGCTTTGGGGGGTGATGGAAATGTTTTATATCTTCATAAGAGATGAGGGTTACATGGGTATATATCTGCTTTTACCAAAACTAACTGAACTGTATAAGATCTTTACATTTCATTGTATGTAAATTAGGCCTTAAAAAAATAAAGTAGGCAAAGGGAAAAGTTATATTTAAAAATATTTTTCACTTATGGAAGTCCCAAACAACTTCTATCAGGGGAAGAGTACTCAGAAAAAAAAAGTATAGAGTGAACAGTTACAGGAACAGCTGAAGTGAACTTCTTATATTAGCATTCTCCAGAGAAACCAACAGGATATGTACAGAGACATGAGAGAGAGACAGAGAGAGAGAGAGAGATTGATTGGGATTTATTTTAAGGAACTGGCTTACATGATTGTTGAGGCTGGCAAGTCCAAAATTTGAAGGATAGGCAGGCAGGCTGAAGGAAAAAGTCGCAGTATGAGACTGAAGGCAGTCTACTAACAGAATTCCCCATTCCCTCTCCTTGGGGAAGGTCAGTCTTCTCCTTAAGGCCTTCACTGACGGGATGAGGCTCACTTGCATTATAGAGGGCAATCTGCTTTACTCGAAGTCCACTGATTTGCATGTTAATCTTACCCAGAAAATATTTTCAGAGAAACATCTAGAATGGCATTTGACCAAATATCTGGGTGCTGTGGTCTACCCAAGTTGACACACAAAATAACTTCCCAAAAGACATTAAAAGGGAGAGACCATCCTGGTTTGCTCACTTTTTAAAACAGCTCACAAGCAAACTCTTTACAGCTTTTGAAGATGAGAAACTGTTGTATGTCTTGAAATTTCTCCTCCTCCTTTCTCAAGCATCTGTCTCCTAAGCCCAAGCAGACTGCTTTAAAAGAAAAACAATTGCTAAATTTAACAATTCAACACATGTCTTGAGAACCCATCAAGTGCCAGTGATTATACTGGATGCCAAGAATACAGAGATAAATGAAAACTCATTCATGTCTGCCTCCCTTTAATTCTAAAGGAAAACAAAGACATAAACTACATAATCGTGATACAAGATGGTCAGTGTTACAACAGATATACACAAAGGGAGGAAGAAGTGGAAGGATGGCAGTTGCTCACTTAATTGGAAATGATGGGAGAGGAGGGCAGAGAAATCTTCATATTTTGCCAAGAGAAGGGTAGAGTATGGGTAGGAGGTAGTATCAAGAGAGTATCACTCATACCAGAAGAGTGTGTATTGGGCACAAATAAGGGTTGGATATGGCTATGCAGTGCAAGGGGAGTACTGAAAAAAATCCTGAAATATACAGAAAGTCCAGAAGACCTACTGAAGACCTAACATGTTTTGCCAAGTAATTTGAACTTACTCTCCAGGCAATAGGAAATCCATTAAAAGTTTTTTAATAGGGAAGTGACACAATGAAATCGATATGTGAAAGATTTAACTGGCAGCACCATAAAGAATATCTTAGAAAGAAGTTTTACAGGCCAAAACGTAAGAAGCTGGAAGGCCTAACTACTAGTTTTAAAGATGGAAAAGGGAATAAAATGTACCAAAAAAGATAAAGTCATAATGCCAGGCCAAATGCTACTGGATCTGACAATGAACCAATATCTGACACTAAAAGTTTTTCAGTAAATCTTCTTAAAAATCATAACCAGTCTCAACTTCTTTGAGAAACAATATACGGCTCCTAAATTGCTGGCCAATTTAACACTTAAACTTTAGGGTAAGAAAAACCACATGCAACTTATTAAAAGGTTTAAGAAGTGAAGCAGCAGGAAAAAAAGATGGTCATATGACTTACCTATTGTTTAAAAGGTCAACTTTATAGAATCCCAGGGAGGAATGAATTGGGAATATTATGTTATAAGGTATCTGCACTACCATGAGGCAGTACAGTGTTATCTGAAAGCAGACTTACTGCAAGCTCCATAGCAACCACTAAAATAAGTATAATTGTTATGGTAAGAATATTAAAAAAAGAACAATACACAATGCTCAATTAAACCTGAGAAGGCAAGTATAATATAGGTCAGAAACTCAGATTTACATATAACAAAAGAAAGCACACTAGAGAGGGAATGAGGTAAAATAAAAACTCATTTTTCCTATTCTTAATTGATCTAACAGATAACAGTTTTTCAAAATAATAGCAACAATGTATGTGGTTATGTATACTTCTATGTGTGCACTGTGTGTACATACTGTGTATGTGCACACGCACTTCTGTATAAGTGAGATAAATGCTAGCAATGTTACAAGAGATGGGACGGAGAAATTAGGATTATTTTGTTATTTTAAGTTATTCATACTCCCTGTGATGCAAAACAGTATTATTCAAAAGTGGGCTTGCATAGTTGTAAATGTGTATTGCAAACGACAGGGCAGCCACTAAAAAAAGGTTAAAAAAAAAAGTAGTATAACTGACATGCTAAGAAGGGAGAGAAAACCAAATCATATAAAATGTCCAATTAAAACTACTAAAGGAAGAAAAGAGTGGAAGACAAAACAAGAACAAAGAACAAGGGCAACAAATAGAAAATAGTTCATGAATATGGTAGCTACTAATTCAACTATATTAATAATCACTTTGAATGTCAAAGTCTAAACATACAAATTAAAAGACAGAGTGTCACAGTGGATCAAAAAACAAGACCCCACTATGTGTTGTCTACAGAAAACCCATTTTAACTATGAAGACACATAGATTAAGAGTCAATGGATGGAGAACATTATACCATGCTAACATTACTCAAAAGAAAGTAGGAGAGCAGTATTAATTTTAGACAAAGCTGACTTCTAAAGCAAGGAAAATTAGCAGGGATAAAGAGGGGCAACACATAATGATAAAGGGTCAATTCTCTAAGAAGACATAACAATCTTTAATTTGTATATACCTAACAATAAAGTATCAAAATAGTTGGCAAACTCATACAACTGAAAGAGAAAGACAATTTCACAATTACAGTCAGAGACTTTAACACCCCTCTGTCAAAAATTCAGTAGGCAGAAAATCAGTAAAAATATAATTGAACTGATCATCATCAATCGATTAGATCTAAGTGACATTCATAAAGTCTTCTTCCAACAACAGCAGTATGCACATTTTCAAGCATACTGCTTGAAATGGAACATTCATCAAGAGAGACCACATCCTGTATCATAAAGCAAACCTTAACAGATTTAGAATATAATTCATACAAAGTATGCTCCCAGACCACAATGAAATCAAACTAGAAATCAATTATCAGAAAAACAGCTGGAAAATCAAATTATTTGGAGATTAAAGAACACACTTCTACATAACAAATGGGTCAAAATAGAAGTCTCACGAAAAAATTTTTAAATACTTGAAACTAAATTAAAATGAAAATTCAACTTAAAATTTGTGGCATGGAACATAAGCAGTGCTTAGAAGGAAACTTATAGCCATGAATGCATGTATTAGAAAAGATGATTTAAAATCAATAATCTAAGCTTCCACCTTAATAAACTAAAAAAGAACAAATTAAATCCAAAGTAAACAGAAGAAATAGTAACTAGAACAGAACACAATAAAGAAAATCAACTATAATCAAAAGCTAGTTCTTAGAAAAGATCAATAAAATTGATAAGCCTTCAGCCAGGCAGAGAAAAAAAGAGATGTAAATTACTAATATCAGAAATGAAAGAGGGGACATCACTATAGATCGCATGAACATTAAAAGGATAATTAAGGAATATTATAGACAAATTATATTCCCACAAATTTGATAACCTAGATAAAATGAACCAATTATTTAAAAGACACAATCTGCCAAAGTTCACACCATAAAAGACAACCTGAACAGGCCTATATCTATAAAACAGTGAATCAATAATTAATAACCTTCCAACAGAGAAAAAGAACCTACTAAGCCTACAGGGGTTCATGAGTGAATTCTACCAAACTTTTAAGGAAGAAATTATACTAATTCTCTACAAAGCTTTTCAGAAGACAGAAGCAGAGGGAATACTTCTTAACCCATTCTATGAGTCCAGCATTATCCTAATACCAAAGCTAGACAACAACAAATACAAGAAAACTATAAACCAGTATCTCTCATGAGCACAGATGCAAAAATCCTTAACAAAATATTCGTAAATCAAATCAACAATGCATAAAAGATTTTATACACCATGACTAAGTGGGATTTATCTCAGGTATGCAAAGCAGTCCAACACTTGAAAATCAATTAATGTCATCTATTACATCAAAAGGCTAAGAAAGAAAAATCACATGCCCATATCAATATATGCAGGAAAAGCAATTGACAAAATCCAAGACCCATTCATGATAAAAACTCTTGGTAAACTAGGAATAGAGGGAACTTCCTCAGTCTCATAAAAAACATGTACCGAAAACGTATAGCTAACAACATACTCAGTGGTAAGAAACTAGAAGCTTGCCCAGATCAGGAACAAGGCAAAGACGTCCCCTCTCATGACGCCTTTTCAAAATCAAACTAGAAGTCCCAGATAATGTAACAAGTCAAGAAGTGGAAACAAAAATTACAGATATCAGGAAGGAAGAAATAAAACTGTCTGAAGATGATGTCTATTTAGAGAATCTTAAAGAATAGGCTGGGCGTGGTGGCTCAAACCTGTAATCCCAGCACTTTGGGAGGCTGGGGCAGGCGGATCACGAGGTCAGGAGTTTGCAACCAGCCTGGCCAACATGGTGAAACCCCGTCTCTACTAAAAATACAAAAATTAGCCAGGTGTGGTGGCATGTGCCTATAATCCCAGCTACTCGGGAGGCTGAGGCAGGAGAATCACTTGAACCTGGGGGCGGAGGTTGCAGTGAGCCAAGATCGCACCACTGCACTCTAGCCTAGGTGACAGAATGAAATTCCATCTCAAAAAAAAGAAAATCTTCAAGAATCAACCAAAAAAAAAAAAAAAAGAAAGAAAAAGAAAAGAAAATCTTAAAAGAATCAACCAAAACAAAAAACAAAAAACCTCCTAGATCTAATGAGTGATTACAGCAAGGTTGCAGGATACAAGGTTAATAATATGAAAGTCAGTTATGAACAATACCATTTATTAATACATTAGGACCCACAAAAATAAACTACTTAAAAATAAATCTAACAAAATATATGTAAGAATTATATAAGCAAAACTACAAAACTGATGAAAGAAATCAAACAAGATAAAAAAAATGGAGAGATATTCCAACATGGATAGGAAAAGCCATTATTGTTAAAATATCATTTCTTCCCAATTTGATCTATAGACTCAATACAATCCCAATCAGAACCCCAACAAGTTATTTTGTGAATACTGACAAACTGATTTTAAAGTTTACATGGAAAGGCAAAACACAAAACACAACACTGGAGAAGAACAGTTGGAAGACTGATATTACCCAACTTCAAAACTTACTGTATAATTATGGTGATCATGACAGTTGTGGTATGGGCAAAAGAACAGAGAAATTAGTCAATGGAACAGTTTGACAGTTTCTTACAAAGCCAAACACAGGCTTACCATATATAAAATCCAGCAATCACACTCCTAAGCATTTACCCAAATGAGTTCAAAAACCTGCCCGGGAATGTTTATAGCAGCCTTATTCAAATATGGATAACTGCTGTACATCTACACAATGGATTATTCGGCAATAAAAGAAATGGCCTATCAAGTCACAAAAAGATATGGAGGATCCCTTCAATGCATACTTGTAAGTGAAAGAAGTCAATCTAAAAAGGCTACATACTCTATGATTCCAGCTATATAATATCTGGAAAAGGCAAAGCTACAGAGATAATAAAAAGACCAATGGTTGCTAGGGAGAGTGGGAAGAAAAGAGCGATAGATGAAGCACAGGGCATTTCTAGATGGTAAATCTATTCTGCATGATACTGTAATGGTAGATACATGGCATCACACATTTTTCAATACCCACAGAACTATACAACACAAAGAATGAACCCGAGTTGGAACAACAGACTTCAATTAATACTAATATATCAATGTTAAAACTGGCGAATCAGTTTTAACAAATGCACCATACTAATGCAAGACAATAGGGGAAACTCAAGGGGCAGGATATGAGAACTCTATAATTTCTGCTCAATTTTTCTGTAAACCTAACATTGCTCCAAAATAAATTTTATTTAAAAAAATTTTTTTAATGTTTTAATATATTTTAAATATATTTAATGTTTTTAATTAAATAAATTTAGAATAAATTCTTAAATATATATATTTTTAATAATTTTTATTTTTATTTTTGAGATAGGGTCTTGCTCTGTTACCCAGGTTGGAGTGCAGTCGTGCTATCAGCCTTGACCTCCTGGGCTCAAGTGATTCTCCCACCTCAGCCTCTCAAGNAAGGGGCAGGATATGAGAACTCTATAATTTCTGCTCAATTTTTCTGTAAACCTAACATTGCTCCAAAAATAAATTTTTATTTAAAAAAATTTTTTTAATGTTTTAATATATTTTAAATATATTTAATGTTTTTAATTAAATAAATTTAGAATAAATTCTTAAATATATATATTTTAATAATTTTATTTTATTTTGAGATAGGGTCTTGCTCTGTTACCCAGGTTGGAGTGCAGTCGTGCTATCAGCCTTGACCTCCTGGGCTCAAGTGATTCTCCCACCTCAGCCTCTCAAGTTCTCAAGCAGCTGAGACTACAGGCATGCACCACCAAGCCCAGCTAATTTTTTTCTTTAACTTTGTAGAGACGGGATGTCACTATGTTGCCCTGACTGGTCTTGAACTCCTGGACTCAAGCAATCCTCCTACCTCAGCCTCCTGAGTAGTAAGCATGAGCCACCATGCCTGGCCTATTAAATTTTTGTTAAGAAGTCATAACCAGCTTCAGCCGGGCGTGGTGGCTCATACCTGTAATACCAGCACTTTGGGAGGCCGAGGCAGGCAGACCATGAGGTCAGGAGTTCAAGACCAGTCTGCCCAACATGGTGAAACCCTGTCTCTACTAAAAATACAAAAATTAGCCAGGCATGGTGGTACACACCTGTAATCCCAAATACTCAGGAGGCTGAGGCAGGAGAATCACTTGAACCCAGGAGGCGGAGACTGCTGTGAGCCGAGATCGTGCCACTGCACTCCAGCCTGGGCGACAGAGCGAGACTTCATCTCAAAAAAAAAAAAAAAGTAATAACCAGCTTCAATTGATTTTAGAAACATCATAAGCTCTTTCCTAAGTTGCTGGTTCCTGTGATATATCTGAGGGAAAAACATACATGCCACTTGTTAACAAGTTTAAGAAGTAAAGGAGAGAAGAAAAAACTTTATATGACTTACCTGTTGCTTCGAAAGTCAACTTTATAGAATCCCAAGGTGTCTGTTCTTTGGATATGAGTCGGAAATGAGCAGGATTTCTTGGAGAAACTTCTGGGGCAGGAAGATACCAGTTTTTCCTATTTGGAAAGGAAGCTTCAATATTTAGGGTGCTTTATTAGTTGATGGCTATCTGTAACTCACAGAACTGTTCAGCATATATGAACACATTTTGGGGTACGAAAATAAACTGATAGACATGATAAGCAATGTCAACTCCAATAAACTCAGGTTATTTTGTAATAAAACCTTCCCAGTGTTAAGAATAAAGGAGTAACCTAGGTGATCTTGATTCCACCACCCATCCTATTTCTTCTCATCTAGTCCTTCACTGCCAAGCTACAAAATCTTCCCAGAGAAAACTTTTTCTTTTTTTAAGAGACAGAGTTTTGCTTTTGTTGCCCAGGTTGGAGTGCAATGGCACAATATCAGCTCACCGTAACCTCCACCTCCTAGGTTCAAGCAATTCCCCTGTCTCAGCCTCCCAAGTAGCTGGGATTACAGGCATGCACCACCATGCCCGGCTAATTTTATATTTTTAGTAGAGATACGGTTTCTCCAGGTTTGTCAGGCTGGTCTTGAACTCCTGACCTCAGGTGATCCACCTTCCTTGGCCTCCCAAAACGCTGGGATTACAGGTGTGAGCCACCGTGCCCGGCCACAGTTTTTGAGTAAGCTATCATATTAGTTAGAAGGGCCACCTTTTCTAACTACTCAGGTCTCTAGAGAAAAGTTTTTTTAAATTTGAAAAAGCAAAACTACTCTTTTGAGTGCTTTATTCCACTAAAAAAAAAAAAAGTTTCATAATGATAGAAAAAATAGTACAAACAGCACTGAACTTGTATATTAAAGGATGACAGTTTAAATGATAAGAGTACTGATATGGTGACAAGACTTGAGAACAAACTAACCTCCAACTTAAGCAGAAAAATAATGAACCAACCTGATCAGAAAGTGCACTGGAAGATACCAAGGAAAACCACAAAGAGGTGCATTCTCCTCACAGTGAGCTCGGATGCTATCATTGATCTCAGGAATGTGAGGGGTTATGTGAGACATTCCAGTATAATCAAACCCATTGATCCATATTCCAGAGTCCCGTTTAACTGCATTTCCTTCCAAGTCATGGAATGTTCTAGTCATATGCTGAAAAAAAACAAGACTAGTGAAAAAACTGTTTCAACTAGTACACCCACATTCCCACCCCAAATTACAAAAATGGAGTATGGCAATACCCAGAAATGATGTGGATATGGAGCAAGTGAGTAAGACACTGAGGGTTGCTAAGGTACTGCTAGGGTTCTTTTAAACTGGAAAATAGATATATAGATTATTGTTTTATTGCATCTTCCAAGTATATTTAGGTTTCCTATAAAATTTTTTGAAACTTACTATTTCAGACTTAAAAAACGTGAATGTTACAGCTCCTTTTAGATAAGGATTTAAAACAAATACATATATACATACACACTCATTTCCCTTTTAGTGTTTTATGAAGCTAATTCACGTGCAGAGAAAAGCGGCAATTGCAGCTCACCACTAGATGACAGCCTTGTGCCTAACAGAATTCTATGAAAAGGCACCATGCTCCATTTGAAATAACTTTCTTCACGGCAAAAAACAGCCTGAAGAATACCAATCAGGAGAAAAAGAAAAGAAAAAACACTGCACAGGGCAGGGGCTGGGGCTGGGGCTGGCAAACTGCAGCCAACAGGGCAAACTGTCCACTGACTGTTTTTATATAGGAACCGTTATTTGAACATGGCCATACTCATTTGTTTGGGTATACTCTACCGCTGCTTTCGCTCTGGAAAATAGAGTCACTGCAACAGACTGTATTGCTGACAAAGTCCAAAATATTATCTTGTCCTTTACGGGAAAAGTCTGCCAACTTCTGGCACAGTGAAAGAGAACCCCCAAACAAATCAGAAAATGACTTTTAAAATAAAATCCGGCTTTTCCTAAGTATTACTGACATAATTATAAAACAGTACATCATGAAAACACACCGAACCTCCTAAAAAAAAAAAAAAAAAAATCTGTTCTTCACTAAAGGTTTTACAAATTGTAAAATCTCACATAAAATTTATCACAGTGTTCTTCAGGACTATAACAAGGAGGTGTTATCTGGCCCCTTTTCAAAATCTCCTAAGTTCAAGTACTTTTAATTTTTTAAGTCCTTGAATAATTATCTAGGTATAATTCCTCTGGCATTTCTGTTTGGCTAGGTTAGATGTGACTCTTGCCCTTAAGGGTATATGTTATCTTGAAGTAGGATCTTTCACTTAGGATAAAATACACATAAGAATGCAAAATACACAATATATTAGTATGTGTTCACAAACACGAGAAAGGGATGAGTATAAGGCATGTGTAGTATGAAAACTTTTAAAAACAATTTAGAAAAGCTAACAATTTAGCCATCTCTAACAGAGATGACTAGAATTGAGGCTTACTGCTTTATAGTACCAGGCCTAAAAAATTTGAAGAATAACCTGAGATCTAAAATAAGTCTTCAAACTGGCCAGGCGTGGTGGCTCACACCTGTAATCCCAAGCACGTTGGGAGGCCGAGGTGGGTGGATCACCTGAGGTCAGGAATTCAAGAACAGCCTGGCCAACATGGTGAAATCCTGTCTCCAATAAAAATACAAAAATTAGCCAGGCATGGTGGCGGGTGCCTATAATCCCAGCTACCTGGAAGTCTGAGGCAGGAGAATCACTTGAACCCAGAAGGCAGAGGTTGCAGTGAGCCAAGATCATTCCACTGCACTCCAAACTGGGCAACAGACCAAGACTCCATTTCAAAAAAAGAAAAAAGTAAGTCCTAAAACTCATTTTATTAATCCCTTTCCAAGTTATAGTTTCACTATCACATATAACTTTGAATGTTACTTAATTTTACTAGCATTTCTAAATATCAATTGTATTTTGCCAGTTGATAGTTTAGACTTTACTCAACCTGTATACATTTTTACTATCTATATTTCTAAAACTCATTATTCCATAATACATATTTGCTCTTGTTTTTCCAATTAGATGCGGTTTTATAATTTGAATAGTAATAAAAACAAGCAAACATTTCCAATTCAGTCTCCTGGGAGATATATGTCTAGCTGATAAGAATGCCTCTTGACAGACAGTCTTCTCCTCACTGCCTTACACACAAAAAGGGTGAGTATGACTAAACAGGTCAACAGCAGAAAAGTCAGTTGTGCTTGTTATTCACTACTGAAGCTCAAAACATACAAGTCTTCCTTTCCAGATCTCAAATAGCTCATGCACAACTGCTCACCTGAAGAAACACTCTCTTTGGCTTCGGATTAGCAGGATTGGAGCTATATGGAAAAAATGTTCCACTGCAAACAAGGAGGAATGTAATTGCACATACCAAAGTTAAAGTTAGCATGGTTTTTTTTGTGCTCTTGGCAAGGTAGATGAAGTTAATCTAAAACACAAACCACAAACATAGAAATATTACAAATTTATACTAGTGGTGGAAAGGTGTTTTAACTGACTTTATTTTAACAAGTATTAACAACAGACCCTGAAGAAAAGTTATCAGCAGGTGCTAGCATACTCTAACATCTAGTAAACAAAGCACTAACTCTAGGAGAGTTCCATTACAGGTGAGAACCAAGAAAATGCCAGATGCCTCCAATCTGCCATGATGGTGCCACCTTTTTGGCACACAGCCATAAACCAACAAGGAAAAAGGAAACTGAGGACTGTCGCTGTCCTTAATCGGCAAAAAGAACAGAAATGTAGATGTAATACATTATTCATTAAATAACCAGAGATAAGCTTTAGGCAGATCTGTTTGGACAAAACTCAAATTCCACTCATACTGCTTTAAAATGTGTCAAAATACTAAATTCATCTGAACTGGCATAGAGATGTACCTTCAAGACTTTGCCAGTGGACCTGCATTTGAGGAAAAACTGCATTACAAAGTAATATTATCCCTTTAGGTGACAAATTAATCAACGCCAACACAATCAAAACAACAAATCTAGGCAGTAAATGTAAATGACTCAGTCTCAAGGTTGGCATCTAGAAAATCCTAAATATTTTTAATCATAATAAAATCACTGAACTAAAGCCTGTAAAGGACACACATGACTCACAGAATACATCCACAGATCTCTTACAGGGTCTGAGGAAGCCATTTGGGGAAACTTTTATGTGAAATTTGAAATTGTTCTAAGAAGTCACATTTTAAATAATGTGAATACCAGGAGAAAGAGGGACAGAGAGGGTGACACATTTTGTTTTGCTAACTCAGCCTCAAGTCCTCAGGTACTCTGTCTTATTTTTGTATACTCACAGTATACAAACGTGAGACGTGTGACCTAAGGCTAGTACTGTTTTGTTGCAGATGCCTCTGGATGGAATATTGGTATTCTCTAAACATGAAATCTAAACCCAGCTCCCCTTTTTGCCTTCTTCATTTTATTTCTCTACTTATTTCCATAAGAAGAAAAATAACATGAATGTGAAATTTTATTTATTTTTTTGGAGACAGAGTCTCGCTCTGTCACCCAGGCTGGAGTATAGTGGCACAATCTCAGCTCACTGCAACCTTCAACACTCAGGTTCAAGCGATTCTCATGCCTCAGCCTCCTGAGTAACTACAAGTGTGCACCACCATGCTCAGCTAATTTTTTTGTGTTTTTAGTAGAGACAGGGTTTCACCATGTTGGCCAGGCTGGTTTTGAACTGCTGACCTTAAGTCATCTGCCTGCCTCAGCCTCCCAAAGTGCTGGGATTACAGGCGTGAGCCACCCTGCCCAGCAAGCAATCAGTTAATAGGTGTCCTTAAGTTTTCCTCTGCTGGGCCATCATGGTTAGACATATTGATTGAATGAGAGCTGAAATGGGGACTGCTGATACAAGTGGGCTCAGGAGGAGACAACTCAGAAACAGCTCAGTCATCAGCACACAATGGACATTTCAGAGTCCCCTTTCATGCTTCTCATCATTTTATTTTGCACCCATCTCAGAACCTAGAGTGACACAGGATGCAATATTTCAGGAAGGCCGAGGCACAAGAATTGCTTGAACCCAGGAAGCAGAGATTGCAGGGAGCCGAGATCACACCACTGCACTCCAGCCTGGGTGACAGAGCGAGACTCCATCTCAAAAAAAGAAAAAAAAAAACAACCTGATTGCTTGACAAGACTTTAATTGCTTTCTAGCAGATATATTTAATAAATCCCCAAGGACTGAAGGGAAAGCTGTCTGAAATACGCATTGTGGTTCAATTCTCCATTACCCAAAGAAAATAAGCCACTGTCATTAACACTGCTACACATAAATAAGAAAACGATTAAAAGAGTAATAACTCATGGCAATCAAAGTGCAGCAGGGCTATCTCACATTATAATGAAAATTAAGTGAGCTTTCTAAAGTATTCCAAGAGGAGTCTTCTCTCCAAAAGCTTTCCCAATAAAATATAATTTAGAAGATAAGATCCTTTAATCCTTTCTCCTGGTTTCTAAGATTTCCATGCTTTGGGGACATTTTCCATTTCCACAATGAACATCTCCAGGGTTCATTTTGCCCCCTTTCATATTACCAGTGGAAAAGAATTTAAATGTCCCATATCTGAGTCATCTTTTATGAACAACCATGGCTCCCATTCATGACTATAATTTAACAAATACATGGGGGTGGGGGCATTCAGTTCATAACTAGCTGACTTTAGATTAGATTAGAACCTAATCTATAGATGACAAAACTCCACTATCTCCTTCAATCCTTAAAACAGCAAAGCTATCAAAAATACAGATGATATAAGGGTTACTATTAAACCCAAAAGCAGCAAACCCTACAGAACATTTTAGAACTTTTCATACATATGAATACCAATAAGGATTATCCTTATCCTTAAATTATCCTTAATAATTATCCTATAAGTAAAATGGTTGGAAGGCTCAGATCTCTTTTAAGACTAGTACAACCAACCTCAAACAATAATATGTATAAGAATTATTCTACAGGGCTATCTATATACACAAAGCCACATATATAAAGCTTTACTGGCTATAAGGGACTTCCACAGATGATGCTGACCATGTGTGTAGTATTTTCCTCACCTGCTGTCTTTAGAACCTGACTTCCACAAAGTAAAGGGATAACGAATGCCCTTTACTATGTCAGTGTGAAAAGGCTCACTATCATCTCCATGAAGAAAAGAACTATAATAGAGTCATAGCTCCTCCTCCTATTCGGTTCCCTATCCTCGAATTTCAAGGTGCACCTATAAGTGTTCCGTAATTACTTTTTGTTCTTAGGAATTTCCATCAAAAGAGCCACAAAACAGAGACCTGCCTTCTCTGGAGGGGCCCATCTTGGATCCTGGAGATGGACATCAAGCCAAAGCAAAACCTTGCTTGGGGCTCACTCTACCCATAGGGGATCTGGTCTTAAACTCTGCATCACTGTCTTTTCTTACCTCTGGGAATCCCAAAGGAAGAAAAAAAGGGATGGCAAACACAGTACTCTCCTTACTAGGGCAGGACACTGATATGGCCAAATGAGGATGGCAAGGCCTGGGATCATTTCATTATTTGGTAAATGAAGGCATGTTTGGGTGTCATAATAGACTCAATTAATGAACTTTCATGTGCTAGCAACAAGGTAGTGGAATGATAATGAAAAAAGCCTCATCAAAATTAGTCTTCCTTCACTAGCTCTAACAGCACTAATAAAACCACCCATGTATTTATTAACATGAGCCTCTAATTAGTAATTTCAAAATATACTATTAGGATCATTCACCAGGCAATCTCGCTAACAATTCATACTTGGTAAAAGCTCCACAAATTCACACTCAGGTATCTGAAAGGCTATTTGAAAAGAGGTAAATCAGAGAATTTGGAAGGACAGGGAGACAAAACATTTTCAAACAGCAACAACAAACTCTATTCTACAGTTTCTTACGATACCAAATTTACACAAGATGCACACTCATTCACCATTTCTTCTGCTTCAGATTTTCTCAATAAAGTACACATAACACTATTTCACAGAATCTAGTATGGCTAAATTCATATTCATATAAAAAATGAAGAAAAAGAAAAAACGCATTTTCTCTTACAAAATAGGAAGAGAGAATCATTGTACAACCAGCCAAAATGGATGCCAGCACAACATCAGGTGGGATTTCTGAACCACTTCTCCCGAGGATGGGGGTAAACATCTCAAATACTGCCCAGATGAGATACAATGCATAAAGATAAGGAATAAACATGCCCAAAAGGTAAAAAGCAATAAATTTTCCTTGGGCACCTAGGGAAAAAGAGAAAAAAAGCATACATTATGAAATCCTACAGTGAGATACAAATTTTTATACTACTGGTGTGCACTGGTACCCTAACAGAAATTAGATGTGACTCTTGCCCTTAAGGGTATATGTTAACTTGGAGTAGGATCTTTCACTCAGGATAAAATACGAGTAAGAATTAAGCAAAATACACAAGTAATATATTAGTATGTGTTCACAAACATGAGAAAGGGATGGGGTATAAGGCATAAGATAATTTGTGTGGTATGAAAACTTCTAAAAACTAACAATTTAGAAAGCCTACTCATTAAAACCAAAAAAGAAAGAGTCCTTGAAAGCCTTAAATATTTTAAGGTATTCTCCCATGTATATTAAAATCAAAAATACCCTACCATGCTGCTTAAAATCCTTATGCACACAGAGCTTTGTGAGCAATGGGAATGCTACCCAGACAGCACTAATAAACGCTGAGCAAAGTCCTTGGTAAGTGAGGGTAACAAGAAAACAGCAATGGACAAACAACGAGATGTCAAAAAATACTTCTCCCAGATACTGGTCACTGACATTCTGAAAGAAAGAAAAATACACAAGTAGTGTCATTCACGGGTCATTCATAAAGAGCTTTCATTACAGTAACACAATTTCCATCACTCAGGAAAGCTACATTTTGTTTTAAACACATCTGCTCTTTAAACCGATTTAAAGTAAACACTCACTAACAAAGCTACTTCCCCCGTCATGAAGAAGTAAATTCAAATTGTAGCACAAGAAAGGGCAGTTTAACAATATAGAGTATAAATGATCCATATAATCTATGCTTTTCTTCTACTAGGCTAAAAGTAGAAGTATTCCAAAATAGAAGAAAGGACTCTCCTAAAAAACATTCATCTCTGTAAGCTTTTCAGTTCATGCCAATTCCAAACACCGTTTCAAGCAAACTAGAGAACAAACATGAAGGAACATTACGAACTGCTGTAGCACCGCCAGTAGCCCACACCTGGAAAACTGCAGCACCTTTAAAGCAATCTGGAGTCTGGCTTAATGAGTCTTTTCTATCTCTAATTGGTCTTGTACTGCACCTTTGCCCCCTTCTTGTATTCCTCATGCTTTCATATTATAAAATTTGTACATTTTTTGAGATTTAAAGTCCAAGGCTTTTTTTTTTTTTTTTTTTTTTTTTTGAGACGGAGTCTCGCTCTGTCGCCCAGGCTCGAGTGTAGTGGCCAGATCTCAGCTCACTGCAAGCTCCGCCTCTCGGGTTCATGCCATTCTCCTGCCTCAGCCTCCCGAGTAGCTGGGACTACAGGCGCCCGCCACCTCGCCCGGCTAGTTTTTTTTTTTTTGTATTTTAGTAGAGACGGGGTTTCACCGTGTTAGCCAGGATGGTCTCGATCTCCTGACCTCGTGATCCGCCCGTCTCAGCCTCCCAAAGTGCTGGGATTACAGGCTTGAGCCACCGCGCCCGGTCTCCCAAGGCTTCTTATGTAACACTATGCATTCTTCAAAATAAAGTTGCCATATAAACTTTTTTTTTTTTGAGACAGATTCTCACTCTGTTGCCTAGGCCGGAGTCCAGTGGTGTGATCTCGGCTCACTGCAGTCTCAGCTTCCTGGGCTCAAGCGACTCTTCTGCCTCAGCTTCCTGAGTAACTGGGACTATAGGCACACACCACCACACCCAGCTAAGTTTAAAAAAAAAAATTTTTTTTGCAGAGACAGAGTCTCGCCATGTTGCTCAGTCTGGTCTCGAACATCTGGCCTCAAGCAATCTTCCCCACCTCAGCCTCCCACAGCACGTGGGATTACAGGTGTGAGCCACTGTGCCTGGCCTAATATGAACATTTTAACATCTGCATGAGTGATTCTATTCACACAAACATGGAAGTTTTAATTACAGTGCATAAATACAAAGATGGAAATGGAGAAATAGACATATTAAAGTTTCTCCTTCTTCTACCTTCCCATTTCTGTATGACTCAGGGCAGGGAAATCTATTTTCCTCCTCACCTCTATTTATCCCTTGCCCACTCCTGCTTCATTCCAATCCACTATATACATTGTTATCAGTTTTTTTACAAAATCACAAATTCTCTCACTAACCTGTTCAAAACTTTTTAACAGTGGCCCCATTGATTTTTAGAATCATGCTCCCACTTCACCCTGGCCTCCTTTTCCAGTTATTGGACTACCCCCTTGTCTTCACCACACTGGACTGTCCACTAACTGACACAGACGCATTTTATACATTCCCACCTTAAACCGCTCATTAATCTGTTCCCTACCTAGTAAATTTCAACACATGCTTCAAAAACCCCATTCAGATCAGGTGCTCATGCCTGTAATCCCAACACTTCGTGAGGCCAAGGCGGGCGGATCACTTGAGTCCAGGAGTTGGAGACCAGTCTGGCCAACATGACAAAACCCTGTCTCTACTAAAAATACAAAATTTAGCTGGGCATGGCAGCACACATCTGTAGTCCCAGGTATTTGGGAGGCTGAGGCACAAGAACTGCTAGAACCCAGGAGGCAGAGGTTGCAGTGAGCCAAGATCATACCACTGCACTCCAACCTGGGCAACAGAACGAGCGAGACTCTGTCTCCGGCAAAAAAAAAAAAAAAAAAAACCCAAACAATTCAAATGTTGCCATCTCAGCCACTCTGACTTCCACAAGCAAAATTCATCTCGCCTCCCCTATATTCCTACAGCACAGTTTATATGTCAGTCTCACTTCATCCCACAATATATTGCAATCATTGTCATTCCCACACCTTCCCAAATGAAACTGAGAGCTCCTCGAAGAAAGAGATCACATTCTTATGGCTCTCTTATGGCATCATTCTTATTTAAAAAAAAAAAAAAATAGAGATGTGGCCTCACTTATATTGCCCAGGCCAGTGTCAAACTCCTGGCCTCAAGCAGTCTTCCTGCCTTGCCTTGGCCTCCCAGTGTTGGGATTACAGGTGCAAGCCACCATGCCCAGTCTCTTATGGTACCATTCTTATGGTACCAGGTTCACTGGGCACTTAAAGAATATTTGTGAAAAGAAAATGGAACACATCACTCTTTCTGTTGTGCTTTTACCCTAAAGTGTCACGATCAGACAACCGAAATTAGAAAAAGTAAATGAAATTTTATTACCCATTTCTATCCTACTTCTGCCCCAAACAACAATAGTCAGCCACACTCTGGTTATATACAGTTACACTAAGAATAAGCATGTGAAATTGAGCCCCATGGTGTAATTCTTTTGGGAACTGAAGCCACTAAGATAAAAATATGAGCTCAACCATAAGCAGATGGCTAATCTCAAAGAACCTTTCTTCAGCAGGGGCTGCTAACACAGAAGGGTTCCACAGAACACATCCCAACATTAACTGAAACTGAGACCAAGGTTCAGATACCAAAGACATACTTGTAGAAGGATGCTGGGTTATAATTATCCATGTCTCATTCTAATTCTTATCAGGATAAATAGAAAACAGTAGGCTTACATGGAGCTAAGAAAGATCTTACTCTTTAATTCACACAGACAGTGTGAAACCATGACTCTCTCTTTCACTGTAATTCATTTTTAGACCTATTATTTTACAGCTTTCTAAATTTTTATTTATTTTATTTATTTATTTGAGATAGGGTCTCACTCTGTCCCCTAGGCTGGAGTGCAGTGGTACAATCACAGCTCACTGCAGCCTTGATCTCATGGGCTCAGGTAATCCTCCTACCTCAGACACCCAGGTAGCTGGGACTACAGGCGCACAACATCATACCTGGCTAATTTTTTGTATTTTTTGTGGAGACAGGGTTTCACCATGTTTCCCAGGCTGGTCTTGAACTCCTGGGCTCAAGTGATTGGCCTGCCTCAGCCTCCCAAAGTGTTGGGATTACAGGCATGAGCCACCGCACCCAGCCCATATCCTTAATTTCTAATTTTATTTTTGCCAAACAAATTTATGCATTTGAAACCATAATAATGTAACAATATTCTCAGTATAAATCATTTGGAACCCTATTTCCCTTCCCTCTGTTTTCCTTAGCAATGTGTTTTTTAACTCCAATGACATACATGCATGCAGAATCTGAATCAACAATACACAGTTAAAAGAAAAAATAGTGAGGGAAAAACTGAAGAGAAAACTTTAAGTACAACACTCTTTTAGGCAACAAATACCTGCTGTGTGTTAGTGCTGTGTGTCAGACACTACCTAAGCACAGAGGATACAGAAATAAAACAATCCCTATCCTCAAGGAGCTTACACTCCAGAGGAGAACAGATATTCAAGTAACATAAAAAAGTGAGTGAGCCCAGGCCATAGTTACAAACACTGCAGCAAATACAGTAGAAGGCTGTGCTAACAAGCCTTCCGGTCACCACTACCCTAACACTATTTACAGTACAGCTTTATAACCTCATTTGAATTTTGTGACATTACCCTCAGAATAAGAAATCTTTCAGAAAAGTAACACAGCATGGGTGCATTTTCTATAACCATGCTGGGCAATTTTTTAGCACTCAAAAGGCCAAACACAATGAATCCCACTTAAGTTCATCTTCAGTCCTCGGAGGCAACAGAAAGAAATCAACAGATATACCAAACACTTACCATGTAATAAAATCTTTTCGCAAGAGTATGTATAAATATTATTTTGGCTACAGTTGCAGTTCCATATAGACAAACGGAGACATAGAAGTGGTTATACCATGAGAGAGACTGTCCAATAAGAGAGATGAACACTGCTATAATGAGAACAGTAACAAGGCTAGTGAACCAGCTAATCAGAGTGATGCCAAGTCCACACAAGAAGTCCTTCTTGTAGTTACCAGCTAACGAAGAGAAAACAAAAAGGTGAAATCATCATCTTCATCAAATCAATTATATAACCAGTCAGTAGACCTAAATGGGCAAACATTAAAACAAAAAAACTCCCCACTGTACTTGAAAAGTATGAAAATGTCCTAGTGTTGAGGTTGGCTACAAGAACAAGGGAGGTATCAAATAATAATATTCAGGTAACATTTATTAAGAGTCTCTAGATACTAAACATTCAAAAAGATAAATCTTCTAGGAATAGTTCAGGTACACTCCTTACGAAGGAAGAGGGTAGTCTTAATCTTCTTCACTTTTGGTATGCTTTGTGTATCAAAATATTAGAAAGAATGGAAGGCAAAGTTCCATATAAAATGTTTTTAAAAGAAGGTAACATAAGATAAGGAGTGTGGGAAAAATAAGTGGTGATAAAGAATTATTTAAATTGCTGCTAAATATTTTATCTCGTAACAGCACACAGCAACTTAGACTCTGAAACATTTCAAGCAGAAATATTTCAAATAAAAGAAACAATTTAACCACAAGCAGCTCACTCATACTTCGCGACACTGGTCCATACTAGCTATTGGTCTGTAGTGTGGACTTTTTAATGGGACTTTTCATTAGAAGCCAATCTGTACAAACCATTTTTCAATAGCTTCTATGTGGTACTTTTATGGAGTGCCTAAATACATAAAAATTGACTGCTTTACCAAGACTAAAAGTAAAATAAGCACATTAATTTAATATTTAAAATTTCTTACAATATAAAGCAAATATTGTCTTTAAGATTTTTAGCTTTCTGGGAAGATATAAACAAACTGAAAAACTTCAATAAAATTCTACAGCAATGCCAGTATTTGTAGTTTTAGAGGAAAATACTTACTCTTATGTTTGGGCTGCAACAATTTTTTGCCCAGGTACAAAATAACACCCATTACCACCATGTAGTTTATGATTGAGCCAATACGAGAGGGGTACGCAATGACAAACAGGCCCAGCACATCAAAGAAGACCATGTTTCCATGTCGATACTTAGAAGCAGCAGCCAGCATATCAGACGTAGCTAGATGCTTAAGAACTGCTAAAATGTTGTCACCTATTAGTAAAAAAAAAGAAAAGAAAAAAGATTTAAAAAAGCTGAAACAACTATTTGTGATTTACACGTACAACTATTTGAAGCAGAAATAAACCATGTACTGTTTGAATGAAGAAATGGTTAGGAAGAATGTGAACAGAAATCACTTTCTACCATCCTACTGCTCTCCCTCACTTTTCTTACTAAATTTCCCAAATAAGGTCCATCCCCCGCCCTTCTCCATTTCCTCTCCACTCAGATGCTCAGCCAACTGGCCTGTATCTTTTCCCTTCTATTAGAACTATTCTCTATGATCAATTGTACCTTCATTGTTGACAAATCCAATGGCTGTTTCTTGGTACCCATTCATTTAATAATATATATTAACTGTACTAGACATTCTTTTAGATATCAGAAATTCAGTGGTGAACCAAGAGACAAATGCCTTTCATGAAGCTCAAAATATGAACAAGCTGTCACACATGTGTTAAAAATTAAGGAGGAGAGCTAGTAGAGTTCCATACTAAAACATCATGGGAGACTAACAGAGCTACATTCTTACCACTCAGCAATCCTCCCAACCCTGGGCCAACTCCTTTTTCATTTCCTCACAATGAATATTCCTGACCTTAATTGCTACACTATCTCATCTCTCCAACTCCAAAGCCCTAGCTCATTCACATTGCATACTGCCTCTCTAATGCACAGGCCACATATTTATATATCAACCCTAATATTCCATCTTAGTGTATATCAGAAGTCTAAATTAGAATACCAACCTGCTCTCTGAATGGAATCTGTTAGAATTCTGTCTGCTGTGTCATACTTGGTGTGATAAATGTATCCATTCTCAATAAAAGCTAAGTCTATTCCTAAGACACACAGAAAAAAAAAAAAAGTCATTTTGCTTTAAAGATCAACCTTGCTTTTGGCCTATTTGTTTAATAAATTCCTAAAAGACAAAATGTCAAAGCAGTGGCATGACTACTTTGTCACATTTACAAACGAATGATATAAATTCTCTTCCAAATTCTTACACAGTCTATAGCTTTGGTACATAATTCGATACATAATGAATGAAGAAGTATATTAGTCCACAGGTAGGCATTACAAGTCACACAGCAAGGATAGGAATATTGAGTTTGAGAGGTCATCAAAATTTTGCCACCTACATTCTTGCCAGGCCAGAGCCAAATTTTAACTTCAAATAAGTTGTATATACAAGTCGCCAAGGAAGTTGGCAAAAAAAGACAACAATGAAAGACCCCTGAAGGATCTATTACCATCTTTTGGGAATGAAGTGCTAAACAGTTCACCCTTGTTCTGTCACACTATAGGGAAAGATGACATATTCTAGAGGAGGCAAGCATTTAAGTTAGTATGGAGTTTAAACAAGGAAACAAACTCTGTGAACTTTACTCACAAACTTTCAAGATATAAAACTCACTTCTGATAAATAAATGTTGCACAGTAGGCCATAACCATCGACAATATACCTGGAATGTTCCCAAAATCCCTGTAGATACGAAAGTCAGTATCTGAAGGAATGATTCCACTCTGAAAAACCTCCTGAGCCACCACAGAAGCAAAAGGGTGTTTAGCTGCTGAAACATAAGCTTGAACCAACCAAGGATTTTCAGGACCTAAAATGAAAGGTAACAACACAATAGAGGGTATTCAGGCTTTTTTTTTTTTTTTTTAAAATCATTACCGATGTTTTTAACACATAGAAAACAGTAAAAGTGGTGGTTTTGGGGAGGATGGCTCCAATATGTACCTTTCATCCTTTTTCTGTAGTTTCCAATGTTTCTCTGATATATGTGACTTTTAGAATAAAACCTCTTGTGAAAATAAAATTAAAGCATAAAATAACAGCAATACAAAAGTCTGTCTGAAAATGAAAGATCATTCCTAAGTCTATCATCCTAAAATGCCTATTATCCATTTTACACCTTTAATTTTCTTACTAATGTAGAATTGTGTGTATATAGCTGTACTCAATGAAGATATATATACTTTGTACATTTTTTTTCACTTAAGATTATATTAAATGCATTTTCCTATGTTGTTAGATACAAATTGGGTATACCTTATCTGAAATGCTTGGGATCAGAAGTATTTTGGATTTTTGACTTTTTTGGATTTTGGAATATCTGCACTATACTAGTAAGCATCCCTAATCCTAAAATCCAAAACCAGAAATGCTCCAATGAACATTTTTGAGCATCATGTCAATGCTCAAGTTTTGAATTGTAGAGTATTATGGATTTCAAATTTTCAGATTAGGGATGCTCAATCTGTATTACAATGATCATTTTGGTAACTGCTTAACATTTCACTGAATATGCCATAAAGTTCCTTACTACTTTTTATAACTTATCATTATTAATAATTTTCTATCTGTATCTCCCACATCTACAGCTTTTTTTAAATGGGAGTTTTTCCTGTAGGATAGTGGGATAAATTGTTTTATAATTTATATAATTATAATTATATAATTATATGTTTAATTATTCACTCTTCCCTCACTAAAAAAGGATTATACATCCCTGCTCTTGCCACATATCTCATAAAGCCTGCCTGGGAAATGAGTACACACGCTTCTGTACCTATTAACAGCAGGCGTGGCTACATGACTTGCTCTAGCCAACAAATGGTGAGGAGGAATGACATGACGCTCAACTGGGCAGACTTTTCAAGGGCATTAACATTATTCATACTTATCCTTAACTTTCATTTGTGTGATCAATACATCCCTAATAGGGGCTTCTCCTTCAGCCTGGATCCCAGAATGAATAAGACACATGGAACGTAATAACCGTGGACTATAACGGCAGTTATTCAGAAACCAAAATGCAACACGAGCAAGAAATTTGCCTTTGCTGTTGTAAACCACCAAGACTTCAGGGTTGTTACCACAAAAGTTAGCAACATATTTACTGAGGTAAACAGACCAAGTAATTGAATGTCAGGGAATCTAAGAATATTGTTTTAGCAACTTCACAGATTATAAAATTGCTTTCCTACATTTTAAAAAATGACCAAGGCCAGGTGCAGTGGCTCACACATGTAATCCCAGCACGTTAGGAGGCCGAGGTAGGCGGAGCACCCGAGGCCAGGCATTTGAGACCAGCCTGGCCACATGGCAAAACCCCGCCTCCACTAAAAATATAAAAATAAGCCAGGCATGGTGGTGCATGCCTGTAATCCCAGCTGCTCAGGAGGCCGAGGCAGAAGAATTGCTTAAACCTGGGAGGTGAAGGCTGCAATGAGCCAAGATTATGCCACTGCACTCCAAGCCTGGGTGACAGAGAGAGACTCCATCTCAAAAAATAAAATTAAAATTAAAATGACCCAAAAAAGTAGAGGGACACTATAGAAATAGACACACGGGTAATCCAGATACTGGAGTTATCAGACACAGATTTTAAAATAATTATGATTAATATGTTTTTAAAAACACACATAATATCAATAATTTCACCAGACAAGTATAATCTATTTAAAAGAGTCCTACAAATGGAAATCCTACAACTAAAAAACATAGCTGATGTTGAGAATTTTAATAAATGGGCTTAACACAAAGTTTAATACAGCAGAACAAAGGATTAAAGCATAAAAAGAAGAAAAGGTTAGAAAATACACAAATGTGAGTAATTGGAGTCCCAAAAGAACAGAAGATAGAATGGAGAAGATAAATGTTTAAAGACTTAATGGCCAAGAATCTCCCAAAACTGAGAGAATTCAAGCCATGAATTCAAAAAGGTCTACAAACTCCAAACAAGATATATATAAAGAAAACCTATACTAGCACCATTTGCCTGTGAACACTATTCCTCACCAAAAGATACCAAGTCTCCTTAGAGAAATGGCTGATTCCAGGTCTGGGACTAGCAAAGTACAAGGTAAGTTGAAACACCTGTGCCAGAAAGTAAGAAAGTACTCTAAGAGACATGTCAAAGTGGCTGAGGCACTGGTTCAAAATAGACACCACTGGCCTAAACTGGGACAATTCATGCAACAAAATAAATAATAGTAACAGAAAATATATACAGTAAAGTTAAAATACATAAAGTACTGAAATAACAAACAAAAAAAAAGGAAAATGGAAAGCCTTCCTTCTTGCAGAATTCCAACTATGACCTACAGGAAGAACGATGGAACCAGAAACTCAGCGTTAGCATTGGGTAAACACTGTCATAAAAATGCTTGGGGACAAGACTTATCAAAGATTGCTAAAACTAGGATCAAAGTTTTATGACAAACAGGATATTTACCTAAAGTATCTATCACTAAGGGGAAATCAGTAACTTATACAAAGAAAGAAACAGTAGAAAAAACTGGCAAATAAATACCTTAATCAAACGATGAAAATGTAGTATCATTAATAATGAGACAGATACTACATGCATCCTGATGTAATGCACTGAGAAGGACACAAATACAAAAGGAAAAAGAAATGTGATGATGGGGAAATACATAGATTATGAGACCTTATCATATTAAAATACTATTATTAAAATATTATTACTATTTGATATTAATAAATTTTATACTACAAAATATGAAAACATACTGAAAACAGGTAAAGCCCAACTATCATTAATTATCTTAAAATTAGGATAACAGTTCCTCTTAGATAGGAGTGAGCTATATTTGAGAAGAAAGGTTAAAAAAAATGCCTAGGCGGGCAAGGCAATCTACCCTCTTCCATGAGGCAGGGTTAAAAAGATTCACCTTACAATAATAAAGTTCACCTTACAATAATAAAGTTTTCAACTTTTTTTGAAATGTGTTAAACAATGATTACGGTTTTTTTTTTTTTTTTTTGAAACGGAGTCTCGCTCTGTCGCCCAGGCTGGAGTGCTGTGGTGCCATCTCGGCTCACTGCAAACTCCGCCTCCCAGGTTCACGCCATTCTCCTGCCTCAGCCTCCCCAATAGCTGGAACTACAGGCACCCACCACCATGCCTGGCTAATTTTTTCTGTTTTAGTAGAGACGGGATTTCACCATGTTAGCCAGGATGGTCTCGATCAATTATGATTTATTTAATAACACATGATAATTAAATGCTATATTTGATCCTGGCCAGGCACCAAGATTTTTTTTTAAATGGCTAAGACATTAATGGAACAACTGGAAAAATCTGAATATGCATTATTATAGTTTTATATTAATATTTCTTGAGTGTGATATATGTTCTGCAACAGAAGAGCATGTCCCTGTTTCTTTATCTGAGATGATCATCCTGAGATTATCAATTGACATGATTTTTCTCCTTTATTCTGATAATGTAGTGAATTACACAGATCGATTTTCAAATATTACACCATCTTGTTGATCAACTTGGTTGGAAAGCATTATCTTTTGTATATTATATGTATTCCTGGATTCAGTTTGCTAATACTTAATTTAGGAGTTTTGCATCTAAATTTGGTATTACCTACCCAAAATATCTACCAAAGTTGAACATATGCACACCTTATGACTCAGCAATTCCACTCAGAAATGTGCACACACAAACGTGTGTACCAAAATACATTTACAAGAATGTTCACAGCAGCACCATTCATAGCAAAACCCTGGAAACAACATAACAGCACCAACAGAATGGATCAATTGTTGTAGAACTGACTAGTGTTCAGGAAGAAAAAAGAATGAACTACAGATGAGGAACTGAAGCTTGGAGTGGTCACATGACCTCTCCAAGGTTCCACGTGTAGAATGTGCTATAGCTAAAGTTTTGAGTTTTGACCTTAGATCATCTAACTACAGAGCATATGCTCTTTTTTTCTTTTTTTTTTTTTTTGTAACGGAGTCTCGCTCTGTCACCCAGGCTGGAGCACAGTAGCTCCATCTCAGCTCACTGCAAGCTCCACCTCCTGGGTTCACGCAATTCTCCTGCCTCAGCCTCCCAAGTAGCTGGGACTACAGGTGCCCACCACCATGCCGGGGTAATTTTTTGTATTTTTAGTAGAGACGGGGTTCCACTATGTTAGCCAGGATGGTCTCCTGATCTCGTGATCCACCCACCTTGGCCTCCCAAAGTGCTGGGATTACAGGCATGAGCCACCGTGCCCGGACTTTTATTCATTTAATTTATTTATTTTTTTTTTTGAGACAGAGTCTCTCGCTCTGTCGTCCAGGCTGGAGTGCAATGCCTGATCTCCGCTCACTGTAACCTCTGCCTCCTGGGTTCAAGCGGTTCTCCTGCCTCAGCTTCCCAAGTAGCTGGGATTCCAGGCACCTGCCACCATGCGGCTAATTTTTGTACTTTTAGTAGAGACAGGGTTTCACTACATTGGCCAGGCTGGTCTCGAACTCCTGACCTCAAGTGTTCCGCCCACCTTGGCCTCTCAAAGTGCTGGGATTTCAGGCATGAGCCACCACGCCCAGCCAGAGCCTATGCTATCAATCAGGACTCTATCCTACCTCCAAGCAAAACCTTTTGGTTATCTTATAAAGTAAGGTGGCAGGCAGATACAGAAACATATTCAATTTACATTCTTTCTCCTGCCGTCATCTAAATCCAACGATAATTCCATTTTCTTGTGTGTTCACATCTTAAGAATGAGCCCCATCTTTCTTAATGCGATGACTATGAGCATGTGTAATGTTCAGAGGAGGTAGGCCTCAGTGCCAAGAATAGTAAGTCAAAGTTCTCTAGAAGTCCAGGGATCATAGATCCAGCTTAGCAGACCCACAGCATCCTTCCACTGCTTATATTTCCTTCCATCTCTAGTTGGTGGCATCAATGCACAAAAGAAAAAAAAAGGAACTAATAAAAGAGACTGAGAAAGAGTGGTAAATATTATATGGAAGCCAAGTAACATGAGGCCTGAAAACTGACTGAATTTGCCAATGTGATCTTTACAAGAACAGTTGTGGTGAAGTGGGGAGGCTAAAGCTGACTAGAACTGGTTCAAGAATATATCACATGGTGGATCTATCAATTTTGGTGGATCTCGGTCTATCAAGGTGGATCACTTGAGCCCAGGAGTTGGAGAACTCTGAGCCATGATTGTATTACTGCATTCCAGCCTGGGTGACAAAGCAAGATCCTATCTGAAAAAAAAAAAAAAAGCAGTTATTCAAGACTATGACTATGGATCATTCTTTTGAGGAATTCTGCAGTAGAGGGTCAGAGAAATAAGACGAGCTAGCAGGTGGTGATAAAAGTGGTTTTCTTTAAAATGGAAGAAAAGGCATGTTTGCATCCAAATAGAAATGATCCTATAGAGAGAGAAAAATTAATGACGGAAGACAGAAAAAAATCATCACCAGTCTCCTACTCATACACTAAAGGTATTTCCAATTTTCTACTTTTATAGAAAAGCCAAGGCTGGACATAATGCCTCATGCCTGTAATACCAGCACTTTGGGAGGCCAAGGAAGGAAGACTGCTTAAGTCCAGAAGTCTGAGACCAGCCTGGGCAACACAGTGAGACCCTGTCTCTACAATAACTAAAATACTGGCTGGGCATGGTGGCACATGCCTGTCATCCCAGCTACTGAGATGGAGGCTGAGGCAGATGGATCACCTGAGCCCAGGAGCTGAAAACCAGCGAGCCATGATTGCTCCACTACATTCCAGCCTGGGCAACAAAGCAAGATCCTATCTCAAAAAAAAAAAAAAAAA
>NW_016806691.1:996420-1002074 GCF_001698545.2 Rhinopithecus bieti
AGTAGCTGGGACTACAGGTGCCCACCACCATGCCGGGGTAATTTTTTGTATTTTAGTAGAGACGGGGTTCCACTATGTTAGCCAGGATGGTCTCCTGATCTCGTGATCCACCCACCTTGGCCTCCCAAAGTGCTGGGATTACAGGCATGAGCCACCGTGCCCGGACTTTTATTCATTTAATTTATTTATTTTTTTTTTTGAGACAGAGTCTCTCGCTCTGTCGTCCAGGCTGGAGTGCAATGCCTGATCTCCGCTCACTGTAACCTCTGCCTCCTGGGTTCAAGCGGTTCTCCTGCCTCAGCTTCCCAAGTAGCTGGGATTCCAGGCACCTGCCACCATGCGGCTAATTTTGTACTTTTAGTAGAGACAGGGTTTCACTACATTGGCCAGGCTGGTCTCGAACTCCTGACCTCAAGTGTTCCGCCCACCTTGGCCTCTCAAAGTGCTGGGATTTCAGGCATGAGCCACCACGCCCAGCCAGAGCCTATGCTATCAATCAGGACTCTATCCTACCTCCAAGCAAAACCTTTTGGTTATCTTATAAAGTAAGGTGGCAGGCAGATACAGAAACATATTCAATTTACATTCTTTCTCCTGCCGTCATCTAAATCCAACGATAATTCCATTTTCTTGTGTGTTCACATCTTAAGAATGAGCCCCATCTTTCTTAATGCGATGACTATGAGCATGTGTAATGTTCAGAGGAGGTAGGCCTCAGTGCCAAGAATAGTAAGTCAAAGTTCTCTAGAAGTCCAGGGATCATAGATCCAGCTTAGCAGACCCACAGCATCCTTCCACTGCTTATATTTCCTTCCATCTCTAGTTGGTGGCATCAATGCACAAAAGAAAAAAAAAGGAACTAATAAAAGAGACTGAGAAAGAGTGGTAAATATTATATGGAAGCCAAGTAACATGAGGCCTGAAAACTGACTGAATTTGCCAATGTGATCTTTACAAGAACAGTTGTGGTGAAGTGGGGAGGCTAAAGCTGACTAGAACTGGTTCAAGAATATATCACATGGTGGATCTATCAATTTTGGTGGATCTCGGTCTATCAAGGTGGATCACTTGAGCCCAGGAGTTGGAGAACTCTGAGCCATGATTGTATTACTGCATTCCAGCCTGGGTGACAAAGCAAGATCCTATCTGAAAAAAAAAAAAAAGCAGTTATTCAAGACTATGACTATGGATCATTCTTTTGAGGAATTCTGCAGTAGAGGGTCAGAGAAATAAGACGAGCTAGCAGGTGGTGATAAAAGTGGTTTTCTTTAAAATGGAAGAAAAGGCATGTTTGCATCCAAATAGAAATGATCCTATAGAGAGAGAAAATTAATGACGGAAGACAGAAAAAAATCATCACCAGTCTCCTACTCATACACTAAAGGTATTTCCAATTTTCTACTTTTATAGAAAAGCCAAGGCTGGACATAATGCCTCATGCCTGTAATACCAGCACTTTGGGAGGCCAAGGAAGGAAGACTGCTTAAGTCCAGAAGTCTGAGACCAGCCTGGGCAACACAGTGAGACCCTGTCTCTACAATAACTAAAATACTGGCTGGGCATGGTGGCACATGCCTGTCATCCCAGCTACTGAGATGGAGGCTGAGGCAGATGGATCACCTGAGCCCAGGAGCTGAAAACCAGCGAGCCATGATTGCTCCACTACATTCCAGCCTGGGCAACAAAGCAAGATCCTATCTCAAAAAAAAAAAAAAAAAGAGGCCGGGCACGGGGGCTCAAGCCTGTAATCCCAGCACTTTGGGAGGCCGAGACGGGCGGATCACGAGGTCAGGAGATCGAGACCATCCTGGCTAACATGGTGAAACCCCGTCTCTACTAAAATACAAAAAAAAAACTAGCCGGGCGACGTGGCGGGCGCCTGTAGTCCCAGCTACTTGGGAGGCTGAGGCAGGAGAATGGCGTGAACCCGGGAGGCGGAGCTTGCAGTGAGCTGAGATCCGGCCACTGCACTCCAGCCTGGGCGGCAGAGCGAGACTCCGTCTCAAAAAAAAAAAGAAAAAAGAAAAAAAAAGAAAACCCAAGATGACTTAGATCTACGTGTATACGTCAATTATTTCTGCAGGTTAAATTCCCAGAAATGGGTCTGCTGAAGAGCCTGCATATTTAAAAAAGTAATACATGTTGCCAAAATGCACCAATCTACATTCCCACTAACTGTGTATGAAAATGACTCTTCATACTCATCAGCACTGGGCATTATTTTCCTTACTTTTTGCTGATCTAATATTTTAAAAATCCTTACTGTTATATGTATTTGCATTTATTCTCAAACAAAACAACTGTTTAATTTGGCAGTTTCTTAAAAAGCTATGCATAAATTTACTATACATCCCAGGAATTCCATTCCTAGGTAACTAAAAGAAATGAAAATATATGCTTACACAAAGACTTACACATGAATGTTTACTCCAGCATTATCATAAAAGTCTAAAAGTGGAAACAATCCAAATATCCATCGATGGATGAATGGATAAACAAAAAGTAATACATCCATACAACGGGTTAGTCAGCCACTAAAAAAAATGAAGTACTAATACATGTGACAATATGGATGAAGCTTGTGAAAGTTGTCAGAATCAAAACAGAGTCACTTGTGTTAAAAACTCCGACAACAGAGCCAGGGAAGGCCATGAAGGGAAGGTTCTCATGCACAAATGCCTGATAACAAGAATTATCACAAAAGACTCTTCAAAAACCACAACCTTGCACAAAGGTCATTGCAACCTCATATCAAAAAAAAAACTTCAGCAAGGACATCAGCCCAGCAACTGCCTGTCCAATTTCAGACTGGTGCCACCCTTGTTATTGATCCTTGTAGCCAAGGATAATTATCTCAAAAAAATTATGTAATCCTCTTTATTTTTCCTATAAAAACATTTGTCTTCCTTTACTGCCCTAGTTTACTATGGCATATAGTTTCACATAGTTTACTATGGCACATGTAGTCCTACTGCAATGCCCATTACTACATAAATACCATCTTCTTTGAGAGTCTCCCTCTGTCTGTTATTTAGATTAACAATCTGAAATACATTATACTAAGTAAAAAAACCCAGACACAAACAACCATGTATTGTATGATTATATTTATATGAAATGTCTACAACAGGCAAATCTATAGAGACACAAAGTAGATAGGTAGTTGCCTAGGAATGGAGGAAAATGGGAGTGACTGCTAATGAGTGTCCTATTTGGGATGATAAAAACATTCTAAAATTATGACGATGATTGCACAACTGAGAATTATATATCTCAATAAAGCTGTAACTTTAAAAAAAGAATTCACTCTAAAGAAGGCTACAGGCTGGGCGTGGTGGCTCACACCTGTAATCCCAGCACTCTGGGAAACCGAGCGGGCAGATCACCTGAGCTCAGGACTTCTAGACCAGCCTGGCCAACAACAGTGAAACCCCATCTCTACTAAAAATACAAAAATTAGCCAGGCATGGTGTCACACGCCTGTAATTCCAGCTACATGGCAGGCTGTGGCAGGAGAATCGCTTGAACCCGGAAGGCACAGAGTGCAGTGAGCCAAGATCACGTCACTGCACTCCAGTCTAGGCGACAAAGCAAGACTCCGTCTCAAAAAGAAAAGGCGGCTATAAAGTAGCAGATAGAATACGATTCTATTTTTGCAAGAAATATATATACACATATATACATGTATATTAATGTTTGCACTCAGAAAAAATTCCAGAAGAGTACAGACTAAACTATAACACTAGTTTGCTCTGGATGGTAGAATTACAGGGGCATGAATATTTTCCCAAAAGGAAAAAAGATTCTGTGGCCCTTTTGCAATCAAGGCTCTCTCACTCATGAAATCAGGTCACTGGTCTGATAAAATCAAGTCATTCTTTCTGGCCCTTCTTAAAAATTAGGTAGTAAAGATTATTCTAGTCACTAAAAAACTCCCCAAATGAATGTCGCTCTCAGAAGTGACAATGGAGTTCTACAGCACAAACTGTTTTAACCAAAAAGTTTCCAGGACAGGACAAATACTATCACAAAGAAAAAGAAGTATGGTTTAAAAGCTGAGGACAGCACAATCTGGCATATACTCTCAATCACAACTCCAAATCCAGTAGGGCCTTTATCCTCTTTTAGTCAAACATGAAAATAACACTAACTAGCTTTTTGAAAGCCCTGCCCACAAGAAAGGTAGTCTTCTGTAGGCAGTGGCATTAAAAGTGAGAGAGATGCTGGGAAAGGTATTAGAATGTCAGAAAGCACCCAGAAAGCTTTCAGGTATGCAGTTTAGCCATAGTAATGAGCTCCAAAACGTAGAGGGGAAAAAAAATCACGTAAAATTCAGAATAAGGAGGGAAATAATCTCTTCCAATCTTTTGTAGGACACTCCTCCAAAAAAAAATTAATTTTGAAACATGAGGATTTCAGAACAAGTAAAACATTTAAATTTTATGTTTATACTAACCAGTCATAAATCTGTTTTTCGCTTTATTATTAAAGTGATCATATACATTTCAAAATTTAAATACATAAAATTATAAAAGTAATGCATTAATGACAATCAATTCTGGTATTAAATTCATGAAGCAACAGAGAATTTAAACTGTTGTTTTACCTTTAACCTAGTCCAACATTATATGAAATGTTGTAGACATTTCATATAAATGTAATCATACAATACATGGTTGTTTGTGTCTGGAGTTTTTTTACTTAGTGTAATGTATTTCAGATTGTTAATCAAAATGGAGTATAGTTCTACCAGCAACTGCTCACCATCTAGCTAGGACCATTATTAACAGTTTGTTTACACCCTTTCAGATAACGTAATTATTTTTAGAATTTATGCAGCTGCAGAATTTTGTCTAAAACCATATACATTTAACAAAAGAGTAAGGACTCTGGGCCGCCCAGGCCTACCAAAAATGAGTACTTAATAAATGTAAATAAGTAATGTCAGTCAGTCTGGACCTGAATAGCCCTTGGTGTGTTTTAACCTCTCTGGACTACACATACGTAAAATATGTTAACATACGTGCATAAAATACTTATGCATTAATACATATAGAAAAAAATCTAGGAAGGGTACAGATTAAACCACAAGGCTGGTTTTTCTCTGGATAGGAGGAGTGTAGGGCAAGATGCTGTGCTAATAAATTAAAAGCATGGAGATGAAGGCACTTAACACATAGTGTACTTCAACATGGAAAATATACAGACACACTCCTGCTTACATGGAGCCCTGACATTTTTCACAAGAGGAAAGAAAGACTGAGTGTCCTCTCTGCTTACAGAATTTTCTTTTGCTGCTTTTTGATCTGGTGGTTGTAATATATATGTGTTCCTCCTATCCAGACTGACATCCAAGAAATAGAAAGAGGCTGGGAGTGGTGGCTCATGCCTGTAGTCTCAGCACTTTTGGGAGGCTGAAGCAGGAAGACTGCTTGAGCTCAGGAGTTTGAGACCAGCCTGGGCAACATGGCCAAACCCCATCTCTACAAAAAAAGGAAATTAGCCGGGCATGGTGGTATATGCCCATATCCCAGCTACTCCAGAAGCTGAGCTGGGAGGATGTCTTGAGCCCTCAAGGCGGAGGTTGCAGTGAACCGAGATAATACCACTGCACTCCAGCCTGGGCAACAGAGTGAGACCCTGCCTCAAAAAAA